>NC_086450.1:196818555-197073555 GCF_028390025.1 Pseudophryne corroboree | reverse complement strand
CATGGAGGGGGAAACATATGTGAGTGCTAGTATATGTGGATATCACCTGTCGACTATGTGTGCTATTAACTGGAGGTTGCATAGGTGAAGATAAGACACATATCTAAAATACATTCATATAAACATTTTGGGTAGGGCACATGTCTTTTCCGGATGGATGTATCTGGGCAGAGGGAGAAACAAAAGAAAAATGGGTGAACGAAACAGGCCATGAAATTCATTTGCAATCCTTATCATAACACTGTCTCTATGGATGGGTCATAAATTAAGTCTGCTGCTATAACAGCGCCCTCGCCCCTTAGACTCATCAACTTTGTGCCGTGCTTGCGCCGCGTCAGAATTCAAACACACCTAAATATCAAACCAACAATTATGACGACTCCCAGGATACAAAGGAGAAACTTCCCTACACTCATAATAACATTTTGAGCCCACTCTCCTAAACCTGAGAACCAATTTCGTGGGTTCAACCATGAGACCCAGCCGGTCAGTTCATTACTCACAATCGCCAAGGTAAGGTTGTGTTTCCTCCTGAACTCCCACTTCAACTGCAAGATATCATCCATCTTTTGATTGATAATCTCCGTTGGATCATCAGTACTGTTCATAATATATATACACAGCACTTCACTCCATATTGGGTTGCCAGAGTAACACAGTACCCACCTGTCATGGCTGTGATATAATTTAGGACCATCCTGTGCTGAATCAGTTCCTTCTTGTAAGCTTGTAACTCCCTTCCCGTATACCTGAAGGTGTTGTCATACATCTCAGTGATATTATCTATCAAGTTCGCTAGCGCATGGATATACCTATAATTTATAATTCCTCTGGCAGTACAGGTGATGTCTAATGCGAGGAGGAATTGAATCCCGGTGGATTTGTGGATCAAATCAGAGGCTGCGTGCTATGTCCTATCTATGAGGTGTCTCTTGATAATGTGTTCATAGTGAGTATGAGTATAAGGAGCCTGAGCACTGCGGTGAACGTCTTTCATCTTATCATGGGTTATGGTCATGACCTCTGGTAGTACTCTCCCAATATGACACAATCCCTCTGAGCTCGGGGCAAGCCACTTGTATGCCTTCCTCCCAATAGGCATCATCTGGGAGAACATAGGGGACAGAATATGACATCACCATATTACAAACTTTCCAAGTAAAGAAACCTATCCCTAGTTCTCCCATCTGCTCAGTACAAGTATCGGGCTGGATGATATGCGCACAATACCCTGGCGATACATTTCCAACCCACATGGTCTTGCTTCCACGAGTATACCTATACCGAAAATACCTCCCACTGTTGGCTATTTGGCGTACAAGTTCAGAGTCTATGGGTATCTTATCAGCTCTGTGTGAAAAGGTCATTGTCTGGTTATTCCACGTCACTTCCCAATTTCCCGGTTTTCGGTAATTGGAAATATTAAAACACAATAAGGATCTGTCTACATGATACTTGTGGAGCTTCAAACTAGGGGGTCTAGAAATATTGAATTTCATATGGTATGATATGTATATATGGTAAAGGTGCACCCTTGGGCATACCTGACATTCATCCCGCAAGGGACCTCTGAACATTAGGACTCCTAAGGACATAACACTGACACAGACATTGTGCCAGATTTACGGAGAGGCACATACTTTTACCCATCACTCTTATTATTAATTCTAGAAGTTTTGAGCAGAAGTGTACCATTCAGGAGGGTACACTGAAAAGGGTGGTCTGCATGACACACCTGACAGTGGGAACATACCACCCCAATAAACATCATTATATTACGACATATGGTCATTTGTGAACACTATCATACATCAAATTGTCACATCACTTTCTTCCCATTTTCTTTCATCCCTTCTTTCTCCATCCCTTTCCATCTTCACCCTTTCTCTCACATTCCTTCTCTCCCACAAGTGCGCTGACCTCATCAAGTAGAAAAAATGTCTTACAGGTACTGTGTGCGCGCGCCGAAGGAGCGCGCGTCAAAAAATGGGTGTGGCCAAATGCCATATGGGGTGTGGCCAATGAAAATGTGGACGTGATACACATATGGGGGAGGGGCAGATACACATATGACCCCCACAGTGCCAGATACACGTTGCCCCACAGTGCCAGATATACGTTGCCCCACAGTGCCAGATACACGAATGCCCTACAGTGCCAGATACACGAATGCCCCACAGTGCCAGATACACGAATGCCCCCCCACAGTGCCAGCTACACGAATGCCCCTCACAGTGCCAGATATACATTGCCCCCCACAGTGCCAGATATACATTGCCACCCACAGTGCCAGATATACATTGCCCCCCACAGTGCCAGGTATACATTGCTCACAACAGTGCCAGATATACATTGCCCACAACAGTGCCAGATATACATTGCCCGCCACAGTGCCAGATATACATTGCCCGCCACAGTGCCAGGTATACATTTCCCCCCACAGTGCCAGGTATACATTGCCCCCACAGTGCCAGGTATACATTGCCCCCCACAGTGCCAGGTATACATTGCCCCCCACAGTGCCAGGTATACATTGCCCCCCACAGTGCCAGGTATACATTGCCCCCCACAGTGCCAGATATACATTGCCCCCCACAGTGCTGCCTCCCCCCCCCTTCCCCAGCTCACCGCTGCTGCTGTTGTGTTGTCTCCCATGTGTGAGGGGAGGAGAGCACAGCCTGCGCCTCTACTTCCCCTCAGTCTCCGGCGGGTGAGTTCAATATTCAGCGCCGATCCGTGAGCCAATCAAAGCTCCGCGAGCTCTGATTGGCTCACGGGCGGCGCTGATTTGAACGAAGACACTGAGGGCAGGAGAGGCGCAGGCTGCGTTGTCCTCCCCTCACATCAGCGGTAGCAAGCGGCGGCCCGTCGGTGTGGGTACGGCGTACCCACGGTGAAATTCTTAAGGGTACGCCGTACCCACCCGTACCCGCATACTTGCACCGCTGGGTTGGACTGTCATCTCTGGATGCACCCATCCTCAACTATATTCTCACAATTCCTACAAATACAATATTCATCAGACAATAACCCCTCCCAGTGCCTCCGAGCTCCCTGACTACCAGAGCGCTTACTGATGCCAGCCTTTACCAAAATGATGTGCTGATCCTGAGATCATACAAATTCATACTTGCCATCATAACCCATTCCAGATCCCTGCTCGACCTCTCTGGGACCCTCACAAAAACAAACTGTCCTTATCAAAACCAGAATTACTAATAGAACCCGAAACGCAGTCTTTTGTGATCGATCCATTTCGTTAGGGGAAAGGAGGAAAATACGAAGGAGAAAAGAAAGGAAAAGAATGCAGGGGGAGGTGAAAAAAAAAGAGTGGTACAACAACCGTTCTAGCTCTTGTTACTCTCTGTGCTCAGATGCCCTTCAACAGTCCTGCCTCTCAACTTTCCCGGAACAGACACTCCAGTGATACGAGGTTCTCTACACTCTGCTCTTTGTCACGAGTTCTCTCCGGGTCAGCGACCTTCTTGCAGTGGGACGAGTGGATCCAAGTCTCTCTTTCGGCGACCTTCAATGCTGTTGTGCTGGTTAACAAGACTTGATATGGTCCTTCCCACCTGTCTATGAGGCAACCTGAGCGTAAAAAATTTTGAATCATCACATAATCCCCAGGTTCAATGTCATGACAATTACTGTTTGGTAGGTCAGGAATCACCAGCTTTAAATTTCTTTGTTGATTTCTCAGCTGCTGGCTCATCCCAACCAAATATTTCGCAGTCACTTCATTATTACATTTCAAATCATCCTGGGGGTCTATCATTACATGAGGTTGTCGACCAAAAAGAATTTCAAAGGGTGATAGGTTAAGGGGAGACCTGGGAGTGGTTCTGATGCTGTACAACACTAGTGGCAAAGCTTCTGGCCACGACAATCCAGTTTCAACCATTAATTTGCTCAACTTGTTCTTAATAGTGCTATTCACTCTCTCCACCTTTGCACTCGCCTGTGGACGGTACGGAGTATGCAGCTTGCTATTAATTCCCATCAGCTTGCACATGACCTGAAAGACTTCACCTGTAAAATGGGTACCCCTATCAATTTCAATTATTCTAGGGATACCATATCTACACACAAATTCCTGCACAATTTTCTTTGCAGTGAACGTAGCAGTATTTGTGGCAGCAGGGAACGCTTCTACCCAGTTAGAAAATACGTCAATACAAACTAACACATATTTTAAATTCCTACAGGGTGGTAACTGTATGAAATCGATTTGTATTACCTGAAAAGGTCCATCTGTCGGAGGGATATGGGATGGCTCTGTTGGTATTGACTTTCCAATATTCTTCCTCAAGCAAGTAAAACATGTCATTGCTCTCTTACCTGCATGAGAAGAGAATCCTGGCGCACACCAGTAGGCTCTCACCAGCTTACACATACCCTCTTTACCCAGATGAGTCAGACCGTGTGCCACCTCAGCTAAGCTTGGAAGATATGTTCTGGGGGCCACTGGCTTACCTTGTCCACCTGTCCACAGTCCCGAGGATTGCTGGCCATATCCCTTTGACCTCCAGACTGCCTTTTCCTGTAATGAACACAAATCTTGCATTTCAATTGTGTTTAACTGTTGTGTATTATCAGTTGTGTGAAGTAAACCGTCTGTGGAAAATGAAAAGAGAGGGGAAATAATAAAAAAAGAAAATTTATCAGATTTGCGTTCACCATCAGGCTGTCACACCATCATGCATATCGGTGTCTATGCACAGTCTCCCTTCACCAGTATTCTCATTCTCCACCCTTTGTGCATGACCAGGCACACTGCGTTAATACTGGTGTCCCTATGCTGGTGAGATATACTGGATTTGGGCAGAGCTCTGAAAGGCCGAGTAGGCATGTGGCGTTTGAACTGTAATCCTGTCGGTGAACATAAGAGATGAAGAGGAAACTTTGAAGACAAATCACATAGAGTTTAGTAACAGATAATTTTGTAGAGGCAAAGAATATTTTACAAAATTTGACATCTGGATTGGGCACTACGGGGGAATGATTCTCTACTCGGTCTGCTCCCCTAAAAGAAATTCTATGTGTGTTATATCTCTACTGGGACTATCCCAGCCATCAATCCAGTGTCCTGTCCATTCTAAGTTCATAGGGAACCCGGTATCTTTGAGATAATTTCCTCTACCTGTGATGGACATGCATCTAGAACAGTGAAATGCAACGTTAGTCTTCGTGGGTATCCCACATACTTTGTGCTTCCTGGGTGGGAGCACTCTATATGTATACCATCTCTAACAAAACTCCTGTTAAGTTAATTAGAGGTCACTTCTGCTAGAGAGAGAAGCAGAAGTTTAGAGACCTCCTCCTAACCCCAGTAAGTTCTGTCAAAAGAGTAAAGTTGCATTTATTCTGTTCTTCCCATTAACCGAATCTGTGTTTTCTATATGGCTCGTGATTCCTTACTATATGTCCCTTGATCCCGTCTATGTGTTTAATAACGTGGCTTGTTTTCTCTGTCTAGGGGTCTATATTGACTATGTGTTCTACTATACCTACAATCTCTGGCAAAATGCCCTTCCTTTTTACAACTGTAACATATTCTCGGTCTTTTCCAAACAGCAGGGGTCTGGGGTTTAGGCTGATGAGACTTTGGTGTAAGAGCCTGTATCCTTTCAATCCTCAGCCTCTCCTCCTGTTGTTTTCTACGCCTAACAATATTCTTGTGGTGTACAATAGCGCACTCTCTAAGACAAGCTACTGTGACCCCTTTCCAATTAGGCAAAGATGTTTGTACCCTGTCCCTTGCTGTCTTATTGAGTCCGTCCATTAGCACAGAGACAGCCACTTCCCTATAATTCGCATCGTTCCCTGTATCTGATACCCCAATGTATCTATCCATTATTTGCAGGGCCCGATGGAAATATTCAGATGTCATTTCATTTTCCCTCTGTTTTATGGAGAAAATTCTTCTCCACTTAACATTAATGGGGAAACACAACTCTAGTTGTCTATTAATTTGCTCTAAGTTCTCCTGATTGTGTTTGTCAGTCATAAGACTATCCGACTCTAACCTACAATCAGTGATAAATTTTTGGGTGTCAATATTAGGGGGTATGCACGCTTTCAAAAATATCCGCCAGTGTTTGTTTATCGGTTCATACGCATTACCCAGATCTCTGATAAATTTCTGACATCTGGCTAAATGCTTCCGAGGTTCGGGGAATTCTGAAATGATTGATCGCAGCTCATCTCTGGGCCACGGGCAATACATTGCATTATTCCTAGTGAGGATTACTCCCTGACTATTGGTTCCCCCATTGGGAGTTACTATCTCCAAGACAGGGTGTAATTCTACCATTCCGTTCCTAATCTGTTTACTGTGAGGTGTTGTTGTCTCTGTGTAATGAACTATCTCACACTTACCGGTAGCTGTGACCTCACCAGTTCTTTCATTGGGGATTATTGTTACTGCTCTACCTGGTTGGACAGGCCCCACCTGAGTTTCCTGCAAAGTGACTGCTTGGAGGAGAGCTGCGATTTGGCTGGACCCTTCATCTTCCTGTGACCTATAACCGTGAAAAGACTTCAAAACAGGATACATCTTGCAAAAATTAGGGTTAATTCATTGTTTTTGCATACTACTATCATTTACGGATATACCATTGACTGTAGCCACCTCTTCCCCTTCGACCTGTGTCGACAATGGTGTGTTTGTGTTCTCATTGCCGCTAGGTTTTGAACCTGTTTTGCGAATTTGTTCTCTTTGCATATCCCCCTCTTGCTGCCATAATTTTAAACAATCATTATGTCTAATCCTTTGTTTTCTGGATTTAAGAAGACATATTTTACTGCTTACATTCTGCAGTACCTCTGGTTCAAAGCTGCGCACTCTAGGGAGTGGTTCCCTATCATTGTCAGTCACACGTTCCCATTCAGACAAAAAGTTTTCAATACTTTTTCCTTTAAACTTCGCTGACCCCCTGGGCCGCGGCTCTTCAACCTGAACCCTGGTTACAAAACGTCCCTTACTTGAGCAACTGGCTCCCATTATTGTGGGCCTTTTCCTACAAACACCAAAATACTCAATATAAGGCAACGGTGAAAGTTCTCCGAGCGCTCTTCACCCGCTCACCGCCCACGTTGGCCAGTACTACCATACACTGTCGATAGCGAAGGCAATGTACCCAACTTAGGGCCCTATGTGACCTATATTAACTGGAAGTTTTTAGGAATAACACCCTTTCCAGTAAAGTATCGGCCGTTGGAGATGTTCCTGAGAGAGACCAGCGAAAACTCCCTATGCACTTTATTATACACAAATCACGCTTGCGTATGCTCTATACAGCACTGATGATACCGTGATTTTACGCAAAAGCTCGTAAAATGGATATCACGTTGCGCTATATATATCGCACCCACAAACGTGCGGTCCAATCGCACAGCATATAGGTACTTGTTACTTATCTGCCGTACGACAACTGGAATCGAATTTCAAGCTGCGAAACCTCAGCCGGAGCGTTTAAAAAAACTATATGGGTCACAACACAATTCACAATTCCCTATCACGCTCCTGTAAGTCTCCTCATGACTTACATATTAAACCTTATACTAACGTGAGTCAGCCTTCTCACGCCACCAAGTCTCCACTCACTTGATGTACCAAACAACGGGATCCCGATTTACTGGGTTCGAATTTCACTCACTCCTACGTTCGCTCACTCAGGTATACTTTGTTTTTCTGTACAGAAAATTAGGATTCATTCAAGTTGGCAGCTTTACCCCCAGAGGCAATTAAAAAAAAATTATTTAGACTAAATTTTGTTTTTATATTAAATTTCTTTAGAAACCGGGTAGTTTGGTGCTATTGTAGCGTGGCTACTGTACCACCTTTAAACTAAACGAACTATTGTGTAATTTGTACTTAGCATATAGGTACTTGTTACTTATCTGCCGTACGACCACTGGAATCGAATTTCAAGCTGCGAAACCTCAGCCGGAGCGTTTAAAAAAACTATATGGGTCACAACACAATTCACAATTCCCTATCACGCTCCTGTAAGTCTCCTCATGACTTACATATTAAACCTTATACTAACGTGAGTCAGCCTTCTCACGCCACCAAGTCTCCACTCACTTGATGTACCAAACAACGGGATCCCGATTTACTGGGTTCGAATTTCACTCACTCCTTCGTTCGCTCACTCAGGTATACTTTGTTTTTCTGTACAGAAAATTAGGATTCATTCAAGTTGGCAGCTTTACCCCCAGAGGCAATTAAAAAAAAATTATTTAGACTAAATTTTGTTTTTATATTAAATTTCTTTAGAAACCGGGTAGTTTGGTGCTATTGTAGCGTGGCTACTGTACCACCTTTAAACTAAATGAACTATTGTGTAATTTGTACTTAGCGGCCGTATTTCTTACGCAATTTGTGTAAACACGCTACCGTGTGTGTCGCTTACGCCGCGTGTGCAGTTCCGTACTGTGTCCGAGACACGTGTACAAAACCGTACGTCCGCAATAGCACAAATCATACAATTCTATAAATGTGAGCAATACTATTGCCCACTAAACACAATCCACACTTGTTCCGTTTTAACCCTCTTACTACTGGGCCAGAAATTTTTTTTTATTTTACTCTTATTTCCTTAAATACTTATTTTATTTTTAACTATAAAGCAACAAATATCTCCAGTTTCACACAGGTCTAAATGAATCTAACAATTTGAATGTTATGGCAACAATGTGAGAGAGTATGCAAAGTATGGGTGCCGTGTACGCTTTTGGCGCCAAAAAAAATTAGCGTACAAAGTTTGATCAGGGTCATTTGGGTAGTTTCTGTTGTCATTATGATTTAAAAAGAGTAAACACAGTTGTTTGACAATAAATGGCTTCACCCAACCACTAACCATGAGTGAAAGAAAAGTTTGTGAGTTATCATTCATACTCTCTGACAAATGGCCAGAAAATCACACATTCTGCTAGGGTATGTAAACTTATGAGCACAACTGTATATATATATATATATATATATATATATAGAGAGAGAGAGAGAGAGAGAGAGAGAGAGAGAGAGAGAGAGAGAGAGAGAAGAAATTCCCTAGGTATTTGTTGATGCTCCTAAATTGCAGGTCTATTTCAGTTTCATAAGTTTAATTATCATCTAACTGATCCTGGGATAGTGTTGTTCCTATTTCCTATATAATGATTTCTCAGTACAGGGAAACACAGCAGCTTTAACTTATATTAGTCACAGTTCATTGTTACTTGTGTTTCTCTTTTGGCTACTGAAAGTATTATGTCTCTTTGACACTTATGTAACAATTTCAACTGTCTCCCTCACATAGGGGTACATTTACTAAGCAGTGATAAGAGCGGAGAAGTGAGCCAGTGGAGAAATTTCCACATCAACCAATCAGCAGCTCTGTATCATTTTATAGTATGCAAATTATAGATGTTACTTCAGTGCTGATTGGTTGCCATGGGCAACTTCTCCACTGGTTCACTTCTCCACTCTTATCACTGCTTAGTAAATGTACCCCATAGTGAGATAAGATGTTACAGTAGCAAATTGATACTGCTTTAGACTTACAGGAGAGTACAGTGAAATGTAATTTAGGGGTACATTTACTAAGCAGTGATAAGAGCAGAGAAGTGAGCCTGTGGAGAAGTGCCCACGGCAACCAATCAGCACTGAAGTAACAGCTATAATTTGCATACTATAAAATGATACAGAGCTGCTGATTGGTTGATGGGGAAATATCTCCACTGGCTCACTTCTCCGCTCTTATCACTGCTTAGTAAATGTACCCCTTAACATTCTATTAATTGGTAGAATCCCAGTGAGCCTAGGGCAATGGTAGTTTAGAGGATTAAGTGGAATCTGAGATCGGGATGTTCCTTAAGACTGTGTATTTATAAGAAGCAATGGCAGAAGATATCAGTAACTATAAAAGGGAGTGATATAACACCAAATCTGCTGTCATAAGGAGAATAAACTATAGTCAACATAATTGTTCTGGATTAGTATGAACCAAGTACTGAAATTAATCTATTAGTTACCTGGTTTAATTTTGTATGCATATACAGTAAAGTTAAAGAACCGGTACTCTGTATTTCACATATGGGATAGTATAAATCTGAACTTTGTAGGAAAAGGAGACATTGTTCTTCGTTAGTCTGTATATGTATGTATTTGTGTATGTCTATATATCTATGCTTTCATGCTTTCAAGTGGATGCAGCTAGTATATATGTATCTACACCAGACTCTTCATAGAGTTAAAGCAGTATCAAGATGTATTAAAGACGGGTGTAGTACGGTATGCCGGCGGTCGGGCTCCCGGCGACCAGCATGCCGGCGCCGGGAGCCCGACCGCCGGCATCAGTGCCGGCCCTAACCAATATGATGCCCTAGGCAAGATTTTGGCTGGTGCCCCCTAGCACCACCGCTGGTTCCGCCTCTGACCTTGCACCTCTTTCCCAGCACCATCACCCCTCACCCATAGCAGTCCTTATTTTGGTGTTTATACCCCCTATATTTTAAATAGGAACAGTTTGCACATTTGGCGCACAGCCCAAAAAGGGGTGTGTTTTTGCTGGCAAGAGGCATGGCCACACAATAGTAACCCCAATTCCAATTATGCCACACAGTACTGCAACTTTATTCACATTTGATCATGTGATAGTGTCCATAATTCATATTACATCCCACAGTAGTATCACTTTACCTTATAAACGTTACTCCTCACAGTTGTGCCCCTTATTCACATTATCTCACACTGAATTGCTCCTTATTCACATTACACAACACCCTATTGCTCTTTATCCACATTATATGACACAGTAGTGCCCTTTCTATACACAATGTCACATAGTAGAGCAGCTTATACACATAATAATAATAATAATAATAATAATTTTATTTATATAGCGCTCTTTCTCCAATAGGACTCAAGGCGCTTTAACAGATATATAGCATAATATAATACAGAAAATAATGAAGTACATTTTCATAAAATACAGAAGCATGAAGATGCTAAAAGGGACATTATGGAAATGCTTGAGTAAACAGGAAAGTCTTGAGTCTACTTTTGAAGGATTCTATAGTTGGGGCCTCTCGCACTGTGCGGGGAAGTGAGTTCCATAGAGTCGGAGCCGCATGACTAAAAGCTCGACATTAGTAATGCATTTATACACATAATTCCACACAGTAATGCCCCTTACACATATGAGACACATTAATGTCCTTATAAACATAATGCACCTTACACATTATGAGAACCTTTATTAATGTCCTTTTACACATAATGTCCCTTACACATATGCCGTACATTATTAATGCCCTTATACACATATTCTGAACACTACTGCGCAACCAACCCACTCACATGCACACAGCACTCACACTGCCACTAACACTGTGACCTTTGCCCCTGCTTGAATACAGTTGTGTCCTCATAAATCTTGCCTCAATGCTAACTTTGGGCACCTTTTTTTTATGAAAATGCATCTTATTTGCATTGCTATGTGGCTAGGATGCACAAGCAGCTTCTGCTGATTAAAATGATATGCAGCATGCCTATATACTGTGTGATGCTGTGGCTATATCTGCATATAAAATGCTGCACACAGAATATAGGCATGCCGCATATCATTTTAATCAGCAGAAGCTGCTGATGCCCCTAGGCATATCAAATGCCCTAGGCAATTGCCTAGTTTGCCTATGCCTATGGCCGGCTCTGGCCGGCATACCGACAGCGTGGTGAGTGCAAAGGAGCCCCTTGCGGGCTCGGTGGTGTGCTACGCGCGCCACACTATTTTATTCTCCCTCCAGGGGGGTCATGGACCCCCGCGAGGAAGAATAGCTGTCGGTATGCCGGGTGTCGGGATTCCGGCGCCGGTATACTGTGCGCCGGGATCCCAACATTCGGCATACTGAAGACCACCCTTAAAGACAGATAAAGTGGAGAGTACAAACCGATCAGCTCCTGTCTTTAATACATGTCCCCCACAAGGAGAGAAGTTGTCCAAAGTGTACCTCCAGTGAGAGGATCAAGTAACAAGATGGTGGTCTTCAAGACAGGTCCAGTGTGGGAGAAGAATGCCACGGTAGGGGTACGGCTTAGCAGCTAAACCCACAGGGACTCCAGCAGATGGTACAGCAAGGAGCCGAAAAGTAGATATGTCACCCAGTGTTAGAGCCATGGAGCCTTCTGTCCTGTCAGAGGAAACCAAAACAGCCCCAGCAGTTAGGTCTCTGAGCTCAGACAGACTGACCAGTGATAGGCTGGCATACAGCGTGACTATGAAGACCACTCTCATGCTGCACAGAGCAGCACATAGAAGCAGCAACTAACCAACTACTATAACTCTCACTGTGGACTCGGAAGCAGCTCCAGCCGGGGGGCCCAGGGGTATTTGCCCCCTGTGGCCCCACCCCCCACCCCCCTTAATCCGGCTTTGGACCCAGGGAGGTCTGTTCTCCAATTTGTTGTACTGCAGCACCTGGTGACTGCAGCCATCTTGTAGATCCTTCATTGTACTGTGTAAGATTTTAGTAGTTTGACATGATGGAAACACAGGTTTCCCACTTAGCACCAGAGAGACCTGCAATATGAAGGGAATACATATGATTTATTGGCAGACAGGATGCTGGCTGTCAGTATACCGACAACGGCATTCCAGCTGTCGGAATCCTGACAGCGAGTCCCCGCGCAGGCTTGCTGCACTTGCCACGCTTCGGGCCAGGTTATATTCCCACTCAGTTGGGTAACAAAGGAACCAGGGGTGTTTTTGCAGATAAGCGGCCAATCATGCAGCTGGACCCCTACCTCATACATGTGCCATTGGCCAGTGTCTGTGTAGCAGAACCCTCTGTAAGTTCCACCATCTTTCTGTTGAAATTTGGAAAGATGGCACATGCTGTCTGCTGTGCCGGTGCCATCTTTCTGAAAACATTCTGGAAAGGTGGCACAGCTGGGATCACTTACAGGGGATTCTGCTGTATGAATTATCTCATGGGTGTTGGTAAATGTTGTGTGGTACTACACTGCCTCCATAATGCTACTTAACTGAAGCCTCTATCCTTGATCTAGCATGCACATGCACCATGCCATAATGCTAATGTGTTTAAGCTCTTTTTAATGAATTCTTTTTCACAATTCCCCTCCATTGAATACTGTATATTGTGAAATATCTCCCATTTTCACCCCTGTTCAGTGTAGTTTCATAATTTTTTCTATTTTACTTGTGTTGAAGTAAGATCAGCAACGCATCCACCCAATTACTGTAACATAAAGCAGTAATCTCGGTTTGGAGGAAATTCATGTTTCTTTACAGTCAAGCCATGGAAATGAGCCAGGAAGGCAGCAAAATATAAACAGTATGAGCTAAAATATATTTATAATAAAATAACAAATAAAGGAAACACTTAGCAATGTGTAAAAAAAAGGCTGAGGGGACAGAAAGGCAGAGGGAAAGGAAAAGGAAA
Organism: Pseudophryne corroboree; assembly: GCF_028390025.1. Classification (NCBI taxonomy): domain Eukaryota; kingdom Metazoa; phylum Chordata; class Amphibia; order Anura; family Myobatrachidae; genus Pseudophryne; species Pseudophryne corroboree. The sequence goes on along the minus strand of NC_086450.1, from coordinate 197,060,106 downwards.
GTGACAAGAATGGCATCTCATTGTTTGGAGAAACATATTTGCACAATATAATATCTCCCTTTCTCTCCAGCACTATGAATGAATGTGTTCTCCTTTAGGGTATACTGTATGTGATGCATAGAATGAAAGTTTCTCTTATGTCCTAGAGGATGCTGGGGTCCAATTTAGTACCGTGGGGTATAGACGGGTCCTTTGGGAGCCACTGGCACTTTAAGAGGTTAACAGTGTTGGCTGGCTCCTCCCTCTATGACCCTCCTACCAGACTCAGTTTAGAAAATGTGCCCGGAGGTCACAGCTAGGGGAGCTGAGAGCTCCTAGGAGTTTTTCTAGTTTTATTTTTTTTCTAAGAGTTGTTAGGTACAGGTAGGCTGCTGGCAACAGCATCTCTGCTTTGTGCTACTTAGGGGGGAGTAGGAACCAACTTCCTGAAGAGTTAATGGTTCTCTATCTCTGCTGACAGGACACTGAGCTCCTGAGGGTGCTGATCACAAGCCCACGAGGCGACCACTCACTCCTGCAGCACGGCCGCCACCCAGGGCCATCTTAACAGCAGTGTAGGCCCCTGGGCACAGCAATGCACTGGGCCCCCTACCCATCCTCCAGCAGTAGGGGCTGCTATCAGCAGCAGCTTTGATGTCCCGCATGCAGTAGGGGGTGTTCTATCTTCCCCTCAGCATTTAGGACCTGGGGGGTAATTCCAAGTTGATCGCTGCAGGAAATTTGTTAGCAGTTGGGCAAAACCATGTGCACTGCAGGGGGGGCAGATATAACATTTGCAGAGAGAGTTAGATTTGGGTGGGTTATATTGTTTCTGTGCAGGGTAAATATTGGCTACTTTATTTTTACACTGCAATTTAGATTGCAGATTGAACACACCCCACCCAAATCTAACTCTCTCTGCACATGTTATATCTGCCTCCCCTGCAGTGCACATGGTTTTGCCCAACTGCTAACAAAGATCCTGCTGCGGTCAACTCAGAATTACCCCCCTGGAGCAGTAATTTATGCTAATTACTCCTTTACTGCACAGATGGGACTAAACTGTAGAAAGGGGCATTTGGCTGAACGAAGAAGCCCTGGTACATGACTTCCAGGGTGGTAGAGGGTGTTTAAAATGTAGGGGAGGGGTGGATAGTGGAGTGGGCTTAATATTTATCATTTTCCAGTGGAAGGGCAGCTTGCTTGACTGCAGATATCTCAAGTTTCTGTATATATATATATGTCACGATCCGGGTATCTGGACGCCATTACTTACCCTTCAGATGCCTCCTAAGGCTGGCTCAGCGTTCCAGGACCAGATTCCGCTGTTCCTGAGTTTCCACATGCAGAATGTCAGAGTGGTGATTTCATCAGCCGCGGCCTCCGCTGTGCCCGCGTGGTTAAATGTGCGCTTGTCAGTCTGGCGTCTCCTGTCTCCTGTGGCCGGCGTCGCCATTACTGTTTCAATTCTCACATGGATTACAAACCAAACTTCCCTCCAAGTGTCTGCATGGGCGCAGCCATCTTGGATTTTGTCATCTGATTATTTCCACCAATCTGCTGTCTGTATTGTTGATTTGCATAATTGCCTAGCCAACCCCTTCCTTGCTGCAGGTATAAGTATGCTGTGCCTGAGCAAGGAAGGCGTCAGTGCTTTGGTTGTCTAACCTAGTTCCAGTTTGTCTCTCTCCTGTGGTTGTCTTCCAGGTTCCAGCTCCTGTCTCCAGACTTCTGCTATAGAGACCCGCACCAGCATTCCATCTGCGGTGTAGCCTGACTCCCCGATCCATTCTGGACTCACCTGTTTCCAGCTACAACAATCACCTGCTTCCAGCCCAGCTTCCAGCAGTGTATAGCTTCTCTTAAAGGGCCGGTGTCCTTTTCTGCAGTTTACCACTCTCCACCGGTATTATTATTTCACCGCTCTCAAACTCCAAACTTCATTATTATTTCATCGCTCTCAAGTTCGTTTATTATTTAACTGGTTCCAGCCAGTATCCACTCCGTACCAACAACAGTCTGGTTCCAGCCAGTATCCACAGCAGCCGTTTTACCTTCAGCAGCCCAGCCTTTCCTGGAACATCAGCTGGTACGATCCTGGGTTCTCTCCATTGCTACAGTCAGGCCTGGTAAGGACTTTCCAACTAGAAGATTATAAGAACTGTCTCACACTACCAGTGCCTGTGGCCCTTGCCACCCTGTAGTACCCAGGAATAGTATTTATCCTCTGTTGACTTTTATGTTTCCTTTTGCTGCTGCTGTGTTACGGAGTTTGTCATAATAAACATCATTGACTTTTATCCTGGTTGTCGTGGTCACGCCTTCGGGCAGTTATTCTACATGTTACTTACATGTCTAGGGGTCTGATACAACCTCCCAGGTTCCGTTACATCTCAGCCCCTACAACTGAGGCTGCCTCCCGTCAGCTCAGGCCCTCAGTTGTGACAGTAAGCACTGACCTAATGAATCCAGCTGGAGACCAGGATCAAGCGGCCAGGCCGATGCAAGAACTGGCAGCCCGACTTGAACATCAGGAGGCTGCACAGGGCCACATCATCCGCTGTCTCCAGGATCTCTCTACACGGCTGGATGGGATTCAAACGACCCTCCGTGGACCTGGCACGTCCGGTGCGTCCACTACAGTGACACCAGCTGTAACCCCACCCACCTTACCCATTTCCAGTCCACATCTTCATCTTCCAACGCCAGCAAAATTTGATGGATCTCCAAGGTTCTGCAGGGGATTTCTCAATCAATGTGAAATCCACTTTGAGCTTCTACCTGCCAATTTCTTCAGTGACCGTACCAAAATTGCCTATATCATCTCCCTTCTCAGTGGCTCAGCCCTTGACTGGGCATCACCTTTATGGGAGAAGTCTGATCCCCTGCTATCCTCCTATACTGACTTTGTAGCTACATTCAGGCGCATCTTCGACGAGCCAGGCCGGATAACATCTGCTTCATCTGAGATTCTCCGTTTACGCCAGGGAACACGTACTGTGGGACAGTATCTTATACAGTCTAAAATCCTGGCATCCGAACTGGCATGGAACGACGAGGCCCTGTATGCTGCATTCTGGCATGGCTTATCAGAACGCATCAAGGATGAGTTAGCTACCAGAGACTTGCCCTCTAAGTTGGATGAGCTAATTTCTCTTTGCACGAAGGTTGATCTACGTTTCAGAGAGAGAGCAACCGAGCGAGGAAGATCATCTACTCCTAAATCTTCTGCTCCTCCTCCTCGTCAACCATCTCCATCCAAGGATGAGCCTATGCAAATTAGTCGTTCCCGTCTATCTCCCGCTGAGCGCCGAAGACGTCTCTCTGAGTCTCTCTGTCTCTACTGTGCAGCTCCGTCGCACACTATCAATGCCTGTCCCAAACGTCCGGGAAACTCCAGATCCTAGCTCGCCAAGGAGAGGGCCGGCTAGGAGTAATGATCTCCTCTCCATCTCCTCATGACTGTAACCTCCCAGTGTCGCTCCAAATTGCTCAACGTTACAGGAACGTCATTGCCCTCCTTGATTCCGGAGCAGCTGGGAATTTCATAACCGAAGCTTATGTTAAACGGTGGTCCCTACCCACCGAGAGACTGTCCTCGTCCATCTCTTTGACTGCCGTGGATGGCAGCAAGATTTTTGACGCAGTCATTTCCTTAAGGACTCTTCCAGTTCGTCTGAGAGTGGGAGTTCTTCATTCTGAGTATATTTCTTTTTTAGTGATTCCAAGAGCCACACATCCAGTGGTTTTAGGCCTTCCATGGCTCCATCTCCACAACCCATCAATTGACTGGACGACTACGCAAATACTGGCATGGGGTCCCTCCTGTGCTGAGACTTGTTTAGCCAAAGTTCTTACTGTTTGTTCTTCCTTCCCCAGGTCATCTGATGTTCCGCCTCCTCCATATCAAGACTTCACGGACGTGTTCAGTAAAGCCTCTGCTGATATCCTTCCTCCTCATAGAGAATGGGACTGCCCAATCGACCTCATTCCATGGAAGGTTCCACCGCGAGGCCGAACTTATCCGTTGTCTCTGCCTGAGACACACTCCATGGAAGAGTACATCAAAGAGAACCTGGCGAAGGGTTTCATCCGACCATCTTCTTCTCCAGCCGGCGCAGGCTTCTTCTTCGTTAAGAAGAAAGACGGTGGTCTGCGTCCGTGCATCGATTACAGAGGTCTGAACGACATTACCGTCAAGAACCGATACCCTTTACCCCTGATTACCGAGCTCTTTGATAGAGTTAGTGGTGCAACTATTTTCACAAAGCTGGACTTGAGGGGTGCCTACAATCTCATCCGAATCCGTGAGGGTGACGAGTGGAAGACCGCCTTTAACACCCGTGATGGACATTATGAGTACCTCGTCATGCCCTTCGGATTGAGCAACGCTCCAGCAGTCTTCCAGCACTTCGTGAATGAGATTTTCAGGGACATCATGTACCGCCATGTCGTGGTTTATCTAGACGACATCCTCATCTTTGCTAATAATCTCGAAGATCATCGTTTCTGTGTAAAAGAGGTTCTTTCCCGTCTCCGTGTCAATCACCTCTATTGTAAATTGGAGAAGTGTGTGTTTGAAGTTAAAACCATTCCGTTTCTAGGTTACATTGTGTCCGGTTCCTGACTAGAGATGGATCCTGAGAAACTCCAAGCAATCCAGAATTGGCCTATACCCTTAAGCCTCAAAGGGGTCCAGAGGTTCTTAGGGTTCGCCAATTATTATAGAAAATTTATACGAGACTTTTCCACCATCGTGGCGCCTATCACTGCATTAACCAAGAAAGGTGCTAATCCGTCCAAGTGGTCCGAGGAAGCTACACAGGCCTTTCACCTTCTGAAGCAACGGTTCATCTCTGCACCAGTTCTGAAACAGCCCGACACCGACTCTCCTTTTATCTTAGAGGTAGATGCCTCCTCCGTTGGAGTAGGAGCGGTGTTATCCCAGAGGGCCAAAGATGGACATCTACATCCTTGCAGTTTCTTCTCCCGGAAGTTCTCCCCAGCTGAGCGCAACTATGCCATTGGCGATCAGGAGTTGCTAGCCATCAAGCTCGCTCTGGAGGAGTGGAGATACCTGTTGGAGGGAGCTTCCCACTCAATGACCATACTTACCGACCACAAAAATCTTTTAAATCTCAAAGGCGCACAATGTCTGAATCCTCGTCAGGCCAGATGGGCACTTTTCTTTTCTAGGTTTGACTTTAAACTTCAGTTCTGTCCGGGTTCTCAGAATCGTAAGGCCGATGCCCTTTCCCGCTCATGGGAGCAAGAAAATGAGTCCGAGTCTGCAGACAAGCATCCTATTATTAATCCGTTGGCATTCTCCACGGTAGGGATGGACTCTACGCCTCCACCAGGGAAAAGTTTTGTTAAGCCAGTTCTAAGGAAGAAGCTCATGCATTGGGCCCATGCTTCCCGTTTTGCTGGACATACAGGCATTCAGAAAACCCTTGAATTTATTTCTAGGTCCTACTGGTGGCCAACTCTGAAGAAGGACGTTATGGAATTTATTGCCTCCTGCCCAAAGTGTGCCCAACACAAAGTCTCCCGCCAGTCGCCTGCGGGGCAACTGTTTCCATTATCTGTTCTCCGTCGACCTTGGACCCATTTGTCGATGGACTTTGTTTCCGATCTACCTATCTGCAACAAGTTTAATACCATCTGGGTGGTAGTTGACCGGTTCACCAAGATGGCACATTTCATCCCTCTCACCGGTCTTCCGTCAGCTTCCAAGTTGGCTCAAGTGTTTATACAAGAGATCTTCCGACTTCACGGTCTTCCTGAAGAGATCATCTCGGATCGTGGAGTACAATTTGTAGCCAAATTTTGGCGAAGTTTGTGTCAAGCCCTCCAAGTCAAGTTAAAGTTTTCCACGGCTTACCATCCTCAGACCAATGGTCAAACCGAGAGGGTGAATCAGGACTTGGAGGCCTTCCTCCGTATATATGTGTCTTCCTCTCAAGATGACTGGGTTCAACTCCTTCCTTGGGCCGAGTTCAGCCACAACAATCAATACCATTCCTCATCTTCTTCTACACCATTCTTCATTAATTATGGATTCCACCCTAAAGTCCCAGAATTCCAACCGCTTCCCGCAACTTCTGTTCCAGCAGTGGATGTCACCTTGCGTCAGTTTTCAAATAACTGGAGGAACGTCCGCGCAGCCCTGCTTAAAGCCTCATTCAGGTATAAAAAGTTTGCCGATAGGAAGCGTAGAGCGGTTCCTGCTCTCAAGGTGGGTGATCGTGTGTGGCTGTCCACGAAGAATTTGAGGTTGAGAGTTCCCAGCATGAAATTTGCACCTCGCTACATCGGACCCTTCAAGATTGAACAAGTCATCAATCCTGTTGCCTACAGGTTACAGTTACCATCCTTCTTGAAAATACCCAGGACATTTCATGTTTCTTTGTTGAAACCGCTGATCCTGAATCGGTTTCATTCCGCACTTCCTCCAGCTCCCAAAGTTCAGACTCAACGGGGAGTCGAGTACGAGGTGGCCAAGATTTTGGACTCACGTTTCCGTTACGGTCAGTTACAATACCTCATTGACTGGAAGGGCTATGGTCCTGAAGAACGCTCTTGGACCAATGCCTCAGACGTCCATGCTCCTGCCTTGGTCCGAAATTTCCACGCAAAGTTTCCTTTAAAGCCTAAGAAGTGTCCTGGGGCCACTCCTAAAGGGGGGGGTGCTGTCACGATCCGGGTATCTGGACGCCATTACTTACCCTTCAGATGCCTCCTAAGGCTGGCTCAGCGTTCCAGGACCGGATTCCGCTGTTCCTGAGTTTCCACATGCAGAATGTCAGAGTGGTGATTTCATCAGCCGCGGCCTCCGCTGTGCCCGCGTGGTTAAATGTGCGCTTGTCAGTCTGGCGTCTCCTGTCTCCTGTGGCCGGCGTCGCCATTACTGTTTCAATTCTCACATGGATTACAAACCAAACTTCCCTCCAAGTGTCTGCATGGGCGCAGCCATCTTGGATTTTGTCATCTGATTATTTCCACCAATCTGCTGTCTGTATTGTTGATTTGCATAATTGCCTAGCCAACCCCTTCCTTGCTGCAGGTATAAGTATGCTGTGCCTGAGCAAGGAAGGCGTCAGTGCTTTGGTTGTCTAACCTAGTTCCAGTTTGTCTCTCTCCTGTGGTTGTCTTCCAGGTTCCAGCTCCTGTCTCCAGACTTCTGCTATAGAGACCCGCACCAGCATTCCATCTGCGGTGTAGCCTGACTCCCCGATCCATTCTGGACTCACCTGTTTCCAGCTACAACAATCACCTGCTTCCAGCCCAGCTTCCAGCAGTGTATAGCTTCTCTTAAAGGGCCGGTGTCCTTTTCTGCAGTTTACCACTCTCCACCGGTATTATTATTTCACCGCTCTCAAACTCCAAACTTCATTATTATTTCATCGCTCTCAAGTTCGTTTATTATTTAACTGGTTCCAGCCAGTATCCACTCCGTACCAACAACAGTCTGGTTCCAGCCAGTATCCACAGCAGCCGTTTTACCTTCAGCAGCCCAGCCTTTCCTGGAACATCAGCTGGTACGATCCTGGGTTCTCTCCATTGCTACAGTCAGGCCTGGTAAGGACTTTCCAACTAGAAGATTATAAGAACTGTCTCACACTACCAGTGCCTGTGGCCCTTGCCACCCTGTAGTACCCAGGAATAGTATTTATCCTCTGTTGACTTTTATGTTTCCTTTTGCTGCTGCTGTGTTACGGAGTTTGTCATAATAAACATCATTGACTTTTATCCTGGTTGTCGTGGTCACGCCTTCGGGCAGTTATTCTACATGTTACTTACATGTCTAGGGGTCTGATACAACCTCCCAGGTTCCGTTACATCTCAGCCCCTACAACTGAGGCTGCCTCCCGTCAGCTCAGGCCCTCAGTTGTGACAATATATATATATATAGTTCTTGACTAAACATTTTTTGCACTTTAAAAACGCTGGGAGTGCCGCCTCTTCTTTTTTGCTATATATATATATATATATATATATATATATATATATATATATTCTTAGCTTTGAATGCAATAAAAATCTAGAGAGTCCCACCTTTCAGAAGGTTCTGGGGACTTGGGGATCAGAGTTCAGGAGCCAGATCAATCCACCAATGACAATCTAAAACTGCATATTAGGCATGTGGAGCTGGAGCAGGGACCAGCTGCTTGAATGCTGATATCTCTGGTTCTGGGCTTAGTAGAGACAAGCTGACAATGTCCACCAAAAGGGGAGAGTCGCAGCTTTTGGAGTGTACACAGAAAATCTCTAAGTCAGACAGAACCTGAGATATCTGGCTGGGAAGAGCAATTAACAGGCTTGGATGGGGACCACTGCTTTCAAGTTGGATAGCTCCAGTTCCCCAGGGCCGATTTTCAAAAATCTGGTAACCCTGGAAAGAGTGGACCCTCAGCTATCAGCTATCAGTCTAGGCCCCTTATACTCTTGGGGTCCTTGGGCAAGAGCCCATTGAGCCCATACGAAAAGACAGCCCTGCCGCCACCCAGGGGTGTATCTAGGGGTCTGAGCACCCCTGGCAAAGTAGGGGACTGGCGCCATACCCCACACACACACACACATATTTGAAATAGGGGCGCAGCCACGCAATACTTACTGTCGTCAGATATATATTTCTAAAGACAAAGATGAAAGGAAAATGCACTCATAGTGCAGATTATATTTATTATTATAAAAGCAATATTAGAATATTTCAGGACAGGCCAACAGTATTAGTAAGTCTCGTACCATGAATACCCACACTGTGGGCTGGTTACCACATGATAAAATACAATACAAAAGGCAAGATTTTTTCATGTGGTAACCAGCCCACAGTGGGGGTATTCATGGTACAAGTCTTACTAATACTGTTGGCCTGTCTTGAAATATTGTTTTTAGAATAATAAAAAGAATCTGCACTATAAGCGCATTCTCCTTTCACCTTTGTGTTTAGAAATCCATTTGCTCCATGAGTTCGGAGCTACTTATTGGGAGAGTAGCTGCGGTAACTAAGACTACCTGTGCTACAGCTGGAGTTTAAACCTGTGGACTGGATGCTTTCATTTTGATGTACCAGCACACCTGCACACCATTGCATATATATATATATATATATATATATATATGTGCAAATACAGCATCATGGATTCCAACGTTTCAACACCATGCAGGGTGTTTTTTGTTGTTTTTTTTTCAAGTAAACAATGTGGTTGAAAAAAACACCCTGCATGGTGTTTGCACTAATATATTTATATATAAGTCTGTCGAATTCCGCCTGTGTCTTTTTGTGTGTCAGGAAGGTGCAAACCTCACACAGCAAACCATACCAGGCTATATCATTATACAAGGAGGGCACCCTGGCACCGGCAGCTAATCGTATTTTCGCTGAGTGCAGAACATCCACAAAAAAAAAAATATTTTTTTCTACAAATATATATATATATATATATATATATATATATATAAAAATAGGGGGGAGATTATTGCGCCACTTGTGTACAACACCAATAAACTAAGAACCACGTGTAGTTGAAATAAATGACACTCCCTAAGGGTTGATACAGGGCGTCAGCTGTCCCCCAAAACACAGGGATGGTGGTTCCCTGAAGCAACGGAAAAAACACACACAGGGGGGTGGGGGATATAGCGACCAATGGTGTCTTAAATTAATTCAATAAAAGTGGATCTACAAGTATATAAAAACTGACCAGATCAAATAAATCTGAAAAATGGGAATTTATTTATACATTAAAACAGACAATGATTACACAACTATACTAAAAATTATTAAAATTTGAACAGCAAATCTTCTTAAAAAATGGGATAAAAACAATAAACACAATGCAATATAGTACCAGTTAAAATTGTTTTACATATTTTAACATACATTTTAACTTAACTTGGTATGAGGTCACTGCCAGGTAGCCCAACGCGTTTCGTCATTCAGACTTCATCAAGGGGTAAAGGCAGAGTGGGACTGAGCTTCTATTTATACCAGTACTAGTCTCATAGTAATTATGACATCACTTCCTGTTAATTAATCAAGGTATTGTAAAGTAGGTTAAAAACTTCTATTTACATATGTCCAGTGACCTTATTTTGTAGTGTATGTGTATATGATGTTGTATCAGTATTTGCACAGCAGGTTTGATGTTGGAGAGCTTAAAGAACTCTCTTGTAAAGGCGCCGGCGGATCTTTTCCGCCCCACTTCCAGTTTTCGTCCGTCGCGTCATTTCCGCCCCACTTCCGGTATGCGATTGCGCATGCGCCCGCGGCTGCAGACTTTTCTTTTAGAGACCAACAGTTCTGTGAATCTTACTCTCCGGGACTTCCTTGCGGCGGCCATCTTTATAAGGATTTGTTCCTATATAGTTTCACACGGCGGCCATGTTTGGGGAGTCCATAATCAGGGACATTTGTCTTAGTTCTCCAGTGTATTATGCATAAAAATAGATAGAAAAACGGGGATTAGTCAGTAATCAATTCAATGGTGACAGTAACATTAAATAAATCACTGTAAACTATATTACACACTGCTGAGTAATTAATAGTATCAGGATATATAGGTATATATAAAGTGCAGAGTGCAGAATTAAAGGTAAGGGTGGATATATGAATATATATATATACAAATAGAGAATTCAGCACTCACCATAGCAAGCTCACTTGTCCTCACAACATCAATAAATAAATGATGGGGGTTTAGTTAGTGAATTGGCCAATGCACGGAAGCCTGCATACCATGGTATGCAGGCTTCCGTGCATTGGCCAATTCACTAACTAAACCCCCATCATTTATTTATTGATGTTGTGAGGACAAGTGAGCTTGCTATGGTGAGTGCTGAATTCTCTATTTGTATGTATTTGGGTAGGTGGCCATGGGCTGCATGCACCCCACCCTATGAGTGGTGAGTGCAGACACTGCACCCCGCTTCTGGGGTGGCGAGTGCTGTGGTTTTCTATATTTGTTTGAATATATATATATATATATATATATATATATAAAGTGCTAAGTGAAGTGCAAAATTAAAGGTACTAATAAATTATTATTAAGATGCAGATAGTGTGAGTAATACTAAACTGACATGCTCATGTAGGCTATTTAACATCAGGTTGGTTACAGTACCTGATCTTCCCAGATGGTCTCCCTGGTCTGGTACTGATCAGGCCCGACACTGCTTCGCTTCCAAGATCGGACGAGATTGGGCCTTTCCAGTGTGGTCTGACTGTAATAATAACTTTTTACCGTACATGTGTCAAATTTAATATATCAATATAGCTGTGAAGTATTGAAGAATACAGTGCGGGAATGGTGTGGATGGGAATAGGGTAGGAGTAGGAGGGGTAGGGGGTACAGGGCCAAGGGGAGGGAGGAGGGGGTAGTGGGGTTAGGGGGTGTTGTGGGGGGGGAGTGGGGGGGGGAGAGGGAAAGGTAGATATGGTGAAGATCCAACCGTGATGATCCACCGGCTATAACTTTCACAGGAACGGAGCGATTTCATAATAGTCATTGAATCCCTTCGGGTGGAGTGTTTGTAATTGAAAAATCCAATACATTTCTCTACGTGAGAGTTTATTGGCCAGGTCGCCACCTCTTTCTCCCAGCTTCACGAGTTCAATCGCTTTAAAAGTTAGTGCCTCCGGATTGGAATTATGTGCAAGGTTGAAGTGTTTAGATACTGCGTGGTTTTCCATTTTGTTTTTTATATTGCGTACATGTTCTTGTATCCTCATTTTGAGCGGTCTTTTTGTTTTTCCCACATATTGTTTTGCGCAGTCACATTCTAATAAATAAATCACAGATTGTGTATTGCAGTTTATGAAGTCCTTAATCTTGTATACCTCCTTCTTTTCTGTGTCCGTGAATGTTTTCCTTACTGGGTGTAGGTACTTGCAGATGTTGCATCGGCCACATTTAAAGGAACCAGTGCATTTCGGTATTCTTGATTCTTCTTCAACTTTCTTGTGCAGCATACTGGGCGCCAGGATATCTTTTAGATTTTTAGATTTCCTGAAGACGATCTCAGGGTGAGGAGGCAGTATTTCTTTGAGGACTGGGTCCATTAATAGGATTCCCCAGTGGTTGCTTAGTGAGTCTCTAATAACTTTTTCATGACGGTTAAAGGTGGTGATAAACGGAACGGATTCTTTCTTGGTTTTTTTAGGTTTATATTCTAGCAGTGTTGATCTCTCTAGAGCAGGCATTCCCAACCACGGTCCTCAAGGCACACCAACAGTGCAGGTTTTAGTGATATCCAGCCTTCAGCACAGGTGACTTAATTAGTAGCCCAGTTATTTTGATTTAACCATCTGTGCTGCAGCCTGGATATCACTAAAACCTGCACTGTTGGTGTGCCTTGAGGACCGTGGTTGGGAATGCCTGCTCTAGAGCCTTTGCTTTGACGGCTGCTTCTTCCACGATGGTAGCTGGGTATTCTTTGTTCTTGAATCTCTCTTTGTACTTCTCTATTTGGGTGTCACATTCTTCCTGGTTGCTGCAATTCCTCTTTATTCTATTAAATTGGGAAAAGGGGATGTTGTTTTTCCATTTCTTCAAGTGGTTACTTTTATAGTGCAGGTAACTGTTTATGTCAACCTGCTTGATGTAGTTCTTGGTTTCGACTCTTCCTTCCATCCCTGTTAAGATCACATCGAGGAATTCAATTGACTCTTTATTAAGTTTAGAAGTAAAAATTAGATTCATCTCGTTGGTACTTAGGAATTCCAGGAAGTTAAAAAAGCATTCTTCCGTACCGTCCCAAACAATTAAAATGTCGTCTATGTAACGACGATAAAAGACGATGTGGTTCTTAAAATCATGGTTACCATAGATAAAATTCATCTCCCAGCTACCCATAAAAAGATTAGCGAAACTCGGAGCAAAAATCGTGCCCATTGCAGTCCCACAGCGTTGTAAGTAAAAATGATCTAAAAACTTAAAATAATTGTGCTGAAGAATAAAATACATGACGTCACATATAAAATCTTTATGGATGGCTGTTAGTGAGGTGTCGGTTTCCATGAATTCTCTACACTCTGTTACACCTTTCTTGTGGTCTATACAAGTGTATAATGATTGCACATCTATTGTTGCCCAACTGTAGGTGTTTTTCCATTCAAAGTCTTTTAGGGAGTTCAACACAGCAGTAGTGTCCTTTAAATATGACGGCAGCTCTTTCACATAGGGTTTCAGGAAGACATCAACGTACTCTGATAAATTTGATGTGAGCGAGTCAATGCCCGCCACGATGGGTCTTCCGGGTGGATTGGTCAAGTTCTTATGGATTTTGGGCAAGAAATAAAAAATAGGGGTAGTGGGGTCTGATTTCATTAGAAATTGGAATTCTTCCTTTGTAATTATCTCAGTTCGTAGACCGTGTAATAGAAGTGTTCTTAGTTCTCCGACAAACACATCTTTGGGGTCACCAGACAGTTTAGTATATGAGACATCATCTCCCAATAGTCTCAGTGCTTCCTTGGTATATTTCTCACGGTCCATGATAACCAGGCCCCCCCCTTTATCAGCTTGTTTTATTACAATTGCCTTATTTTTCTGTAGCTTTTTTAAAGCCTCACTCTCCCGGTTGGTGATGTTCTTCTCTTTAATTTTCTCCAAGTTGGTCTCACATAAGTCCTTTTTAACCAGTTCATAAAAGATGCTTACATTACTCCCCTTTGACTCCAATGGATAAAATTTTGAGGTCGGTTTTAGACCTGATTTTGACTGATTTCCATAGTTGCTGATCACAGCATCCTCTTTCCTCAGAAAATGTCTTTTGAGTGTCAACTTTCTGATAAATTTGTTTAAGTCGATAAAGGTCTCAAATTTGTTGAGACCTCCCGTGGGTGCAAACGTTAGGCCTTTATTCAGTAAGGATATTTCTGGTTCCGACAGTTTGTGTTCTGATAAATTAAAAATTCCTTTGTCCTTTGTTTCTGTCACTAGAATGTTCTTTTTTTGTTCTCGTTCCCTCCTACTGCCCCGTTTTCCTCTTCTTCTATGTATCTTCTTTTGAGAGGTGAAGCATGGTGAACATCTTCCTTCGGGGGATTTCTTGTGGCTTCTTTTGGTCGTGTTCCTGTTCTTTGGGCTAAAAAAGTCTGATCACTTTTAGAGTTAAGTCTTTGTAGTGCTGTAAATCTATTCTGCATCCTTAGTGTTGGAGATGGTGTATTCATTTCTGGATTCCGTAGTGGTTTACCTTTAGTTGGTACGGTTTTCTAGTATTGTCTATTTGTTCGATTCACTTGTTGGTTCATGGTTCCAAACCTGCTCCAGTTTTTTATTTTTCCTTGTTCATAGTCCATCTTGTCCCTGAGAAATTTTTTCTCCTTATTCTTAGTGACCTCTTCTTCGATGTGTTCCATTTTTCTGTAGAGAACCTTTTCATTAATCTTGTAATCCTCTTTATCTTTGAAGGGTTCAAGTTCACTTTCTTTGCACTTGATGTTCTTCTCTAATTCTAAGAGGGAGTTCTTCTTCTCATCAATCAGCAATTTCATTAGGTCAATGGAACAATTGTGTAATGTTTTATCCCATTTTTCTAAAAAGGCTGCATCCAGGTTGCCGAATGTGGGTTGTTTTAGGAGTCTTAGCCCCCTTGGAATTCTATCAACTGAAAGATAATGCTCTAGGCCCTTTATATCCCACCATGTTTTTACTTCTTTGGTGAGGAGTCTTTCTATGCCCCAAAATAATTCATCTAGATCACCTGGTGGGGAGGGTTCACTAGATTGCTGTTTCTCATTAAATATTTTTTGGCACCAGTTTTGTCTCTTGGTTGCCCGATCTGAGTTTCTCCACATCCTAAAATGGGTTGTAGTGCACCAGGCAGCAAATAAAAATTAATACCAGAGAAATTAAAAAATAGGGGGAAGATTATTGCGCCACTTGTGTACAACACCAATAAACTTAGAACCACGTGTAGTTGAAATAAATGACACTCCCTAAGGGTTAATACAGGGCATCAGCTGTCCCCCAAAACACAGGGATGGTGGTTCCCTGAAGCAACGGAAAAAACACACACAGGGGGGTGGGGGATATAGCGACCAACGGTGTCTTAAATTAATTCAATAAAAGTGGATCTACAAGTATATAAAAACTGACCAGATCAAATAAATCTGAAAAATGGGAATTTATTTATACATTAAAACAGACAATGATTACACAACTATACTAAAAATTATTAAAATTTGAACAGCAAATCTTCTTAAAAAATAGGATAAAAACAATAAACACAATGCAATATAGTACCAGTTAAAATGTATGTTAAAATATGTAAAACAATTTTAACTTAACTTGGTATGAGGTCACTGCCAGGTAGCCCAACGCGTTTCGTCATTCAGACTTCATCAAGGGGTAAAGGCAGAGTGGCACTGAGCTTCTATTTATACCAGTACTAGTCTCATAGTAATTATGACATCACTTCCTGTTAATTAATCAAGGTATTGTAAAGTAGGTTAAAAACTTCTATTTACATATGTCCAGTGACCTTATTTTGTAGTGTATGTGTACATGATGTTGTATCAGTATTTGCACAGCAGGTTTGATGTTGGAGAGCTTAAAGAACTCTCTTGTAAAGGCGCCGGCGGATCTTTTCCGCCCCACTTCCGGTTTTCGTCCGTCGCGTCATTTCCGCCCCACTTCCGGTATGCGATTGCGCATGCGCCCGCGGCTGCAGACTTTTCTTTTAGAGACCAACAGTTCTGTGAATCTTACTCTCCGGGACTTCCTTGCGGCGGCCATCTTTATAAGGATTTGTTCCTATATAGTTTCACACGGCGGCCATGTTTGGGGAGTCCATAATCAGGGACATTTGTCTTAGTTCTCCAGTGTATTATGCATAAAAATAGATAGAAAAACGGGGATTAGTCAGTAATCAATTCAATGGTGACAGTAACATTAAATAAATCACTGTAAACTATATTACACACTGCTGAGTAATTAATAGTATCAGGATATATAGGTATATATAAAGTGCAGAGTGCAGAATTAAAGGTAAGGGTGGATATATGAATATATATATATATATATATATATAAAGTGCTAAGTGCAAAATTAAAGGTACTAATAAATTATTATTAAGATGCAGATAGTGTGAGTAATACTAAACTGACATGCTCATGTAGGCTATTTAACATCAGGTTGGTTACAGTACCTGATCTTCCCAGATGGTCTCCCTGGTCTGGTACTGATCAGGCCCGACACTGCTTCGCTTCCAAGATCGGACGAGATTGGGCCTTTCCAGTGTGGTCTGACTGTAATAATAACTTTTTACCGTACATGTGTCAAATTGAATATATCAATATAGCTGTGAAGTATTGAAGAATACAGTGCGGGAATGGTGTGGATGGGAATAGGGTAGGAGTAGGAGGGGTAGGGGGTACAGGGCCAAGGGGAGGGCGGAGGGGGTAGTGGGGTTAAGGGGTGTTGTGGGGGGGAATGGGGGGGGGGAGGGGGAAAGGTAGATATGGTGAAGATCCAACCGTGATGATCCACCGGCTATAACTTTCACAGGAACGGAGCGATTTCATAATAGTCATTGAATCCCTTCGGGTGGAGTGTTTGTAATTGAAAAATCCAATACATTTCTCTACGTGAGAGTTTATTGGCCAGGTCTTCAGGAAATCTAAAAATCTAAAAGATATCCTGGCCCCCAGTATGCTGCTCAAGAAAGTTGAAGAAGAATCAAGAATACCGAAATGCACTGGTTCCTTTAAATGTGGCCGATGCAACATCTGCAAGTACCTACACCCAGTAAGGAAAACATTCACGGACACAGAAAAGAAGGAGGTATACAAGATTAAGGACTTCATAAACTGCAATACACAATCTGTGATTTATTTATTAGAATGTGACTGCGGAAAACAATATGTGGGAAAAACAAAAAGACCGCTCAAAATGAGGATACAAGAACATGTACGCAATATAAAAAACAAAATGGAAAACCACGCAGTATCTAAACACTTCAACCTTGCACATAATTCCAATCCGGAGGCACTAACTTTTAAAGCGATTGAACTCGTGAAGCTGGGAGAAAGAGGTGGCGACCTGGCCAATAAACTCTCACGTAGAGAAATGTATTGGATTTTTCAGTTACAAACACTCCACCCGAAGGGATTCAATGACTATTATGAAATCGCTCCGTTCCTGTGAAAGTTATAGCCGGTGGATCATCACGGTTGGATCTTCACCATATCTACCTTTCCCCCTCCCCCCCCCCCATTCCCCCCCACAACACCCCCTAACCCCACTACCCCCTCCTCCCTCCCCTTGGCCCTGTACCCCCTACCCCTCCTACTCCTACCCTATTCCCATCCACACCATTCCCGCACTGTATTCTTCAATACTTCACAGCTATATTGATATATTAAATTTGACACATGTACGGTAAAAAGTTATTATTACAGTCAGACCACACTGGAAAGGCCCAATCTCGTCCGATCTTGGAAGCGAAGCAGTGTCGGGCCTGATCAGTACCAGACCAGGGAGACCATCTGGGAAGATCAGGTACTGTAACCAACCTGATGTTAAATAGCCTACATGAGCATGTCAGTTTAGTATTACTCACACTATCTGCATCTTAATAATAATTTATTAGTACCTTTAATTTTGCACTTAGCACTTTATATATATATATATATATATATATATATTCATATATCCACCCTTACCTTTAATTCTGCACTCTGCACTTTATATATACCTATATATCCTGATACTATTAATTACTCAGCAGTGTATAATATAGTTTACAGTGATTTATTTAATGTTACTGTCACCATTGAATTGATTACTGACTAATCCCCGTTTTTCTATCTATTTTTATGCATAATACACTGGAGAACTAAGACAAATGTCCCTGATTATGGACTCCCCAAACATGGCCGCCGTGTGAAACTATATAGGAACAAATCCTTATAAAGATGGCCGCCGCAAGGAAGTCCCGGAGAGTAAGATTCACAGAACTGTTGGTCTCTAAAAGAAAAGTCTGCAGCCGCGGGCGCATGCGCAATCGCATACCGGAAGTGGGGCGGAAATGACGCGACGGACGAAAACCGGAAGTGGGGCGGAAAAGATCCGCCGGCGCCTTTACAAGAGAGTTCTTTAAGCTCTCCAACATCAAACCTGCTGTGCAAATACTGATACAACATCATGTACACATACACTACAAAATAAGGTCACTGGACATATGTAAATAGAAGTTTTTAACCTACTTTACAATACCTTGATTAATTAACAGGAAGTGATGTCATAATTACTATGATACTAGTACTGGTATAAATAGAAGCTCAGTGCCACTCTGCCTTTACCCCTTGATGAAGTCTGAATGACGAAACGCGTTGGGCTACCTGGCAGTGACCTCATACCAAGTTAAGTTAAAATTGTTTTACATATTTTAACATACATTTTAACTGGTACTATATTGCATTGTGTTTATTGTTTTTATCCCATTTTTTAAGAAGATTTGCTGTTCAAATTTTAATAATTTTTAGTATAGTTGTGTAATCATTGTCTGTTTTAATGTATAAATAAATTCCCATTTTTCAGATTTATTTGATCTGGTCAGTTTTTCTATACTTGTAGATCCACTTTTATTGAATTAATTTAAGACACCGTTGGTCGCTATAACCCCCACCCCCCTGTGTATATATATATATATATATATATATATATATAATTAATATACATATACACAGTGGTCAAAGTGGAAATTATGAAGTGGGGGTATGGAAAAGTTAAGGACGCTTCACCCAAAAGGGGGCATGTCCAGTGTAGTAGAACCCCTTATACTATCTAGTACTGGTGCCCCTTTCACCTTATAGCACACGGTACGAGTTGAAATTCACATTATAGCACACGGTACGAGCCGAAATTCACATTATAGCACACGGTATGAGCTGAAATTCAGATTATAGCACACTGAATGAGCCGAAATTCACATTATAGCACACTGAATGAGCCGAAATTCACATTGTAGCACACTGAATGAGCCGAAATTTACATTGTAGCACACTGAATGAGCCGAAATTCACATTGTAGCACACTGTATGAGCCGAAATTCACATTATAGCCCACTGAATGAGCCAAAATTCACATTGTAGCACACTGAATGAGCCGAAATTCACATTGTAGCACAATGAATGAGACGAAATTCACATTGTAGCACACTGAATGAGCTGAAATTCACATTGTAGCACACTGAATGAGCCTAAATTCACATTATAGTACACTGAATGAGCTGAAATTCACATTGTATCACACTGAATGAGCCGAAATTCACATTGTAGCACACTGAATGAGCCGAAACTCACATTGTAGCACACTGAATGAGCCGAAACTCACATTGTAGCACACTGAATGAGCCGAAACTCACATTGTAACACACTGAATGAGTTGAAACTCACATTATAGCACACTGAATGAGCCGGAACTCACATTATAGCACACTGAATGAGCCGAAATTCACATTATAGCACACTGAATGAGCCGAAATTCACATTATAGCACACAGTACGAGCCGAAACTCACATTATAGCCCACTGAATGAGCTGAAATTGTGACAGCAGGGACAGCCAGAGTGACAGCAGGGACAGGTAGAGAGAGTGACAACAGGGAGAGAGAGAGTGATGACAGGGAGAGAGAGTGACGACAGTGACAGCAGGGAGAGAGAGAGTGACGACAGTGACAGCAGGGAGAGAGTGACGATAGTGACAGCAGGGAGAGTGAGAGTGACGACAGTGACAGCAGGGAGAGTGAGAGTGACGACAGTGACAGCAGGGAGAGAGTGACGAGAGTGACAGCAGGGACAGGGACAGTAACGACAGGGAGAGAGGGTGACAGCAGGGGACCATTACCTGACTGTGGTCGGCGGAGGCACCCATGGGCAGCGGTGGTGAAGTCCCTCTGACCGCCATTTGTTGCAGGTGGCGGCTGGTGGCGGTGAGCGGTGGGCGGCGGTAAACTAGTACAGCGCTCTACACAGCCACCGAGCAGGGACAGGGAGCACCATGTGCAGCAGGATGGCCACTTCCTCGCCTCCTGCTGCACTTTAATTTCTGGGTCAGTGGAAGAAGTGGCGGTATACCATACCGCCGTATACCACCCCACTTCGACCACTGTATATATATATATATATATATATACACACACATATATAATATATATATATATATATATATATATATATATATACACATATATTATATATATATACAGACAGGCAAAGATGCGGCACTCACGAACACTTTTGAAATAAGTCACAGACCCGGTTCAGGTATAGACTATACCTGAACCGGGTCTGTGACTTATTTCAAAAGTGTTCGTGAGTGCCGCATCTTTGCCTGTCTATATTCTTCTTATGAGGGCACCAGAACCAGCTTCATTACAGGTGGAGTGCCGGGTAAACTGCATTGTGTATATATATATACACATATGTAATATATACATACATATATATACATATATATATATATATATATACATACATTTGTTGTTGTTTTTTATTATTTTTTCTCTCCTGTCTTCCCCCACTCCCCTCCAGGCAGTTGCTCACCTACAGTGATGCACAGCAGGCAGCAGCGGCGGCATCCACTGTTCCTGATGCCGGTGTCCGTCCAACACTGCACCGCACTACAATCAAAAAGCTCTGCAAAAACTACAGCTCCCAGCAGCCTTTGCGGCCGGGAGCTCTCAGCAGGAATGGCTGCTGGAAGCTGTAGTTTCTTAACATGTTCTTGATTGTAGTGCGGTGCAAGTGCCGGACACCAGCATCAAGAACAGGGGCTGCCGCTGCTATTGTCACTAACTTCACTGCGGGTGAGGAGAGGTTGGGGAGCGGAAGGGGGGGCGCGCGGCGGCGGCAGACAGGTGATCCCGCAGCCTCTGCAAAGTGAATCTACCCCATGGCCTCGGATGGCACCGCTGGGCGGCGCCCCTCCTTGGCTGGCGCCCCTGGCGAGTGCCAATCACGGCCAATGGGTAGATACGCCCCTGCCGTCACCCCCTAACAGAGCCAGAAGAACGAAGAATGGTGAGTACAGTGCCGGCGTCCCGGTTAGCGTGTCGCCGGTGGGTATGGTGGCACAAGGGTGGGAGCACAGCTCTGACAGGCTGTGCTCCAGAGAGCTCAGCAACACTTTGTGTAAGTGCTTTGAGGGGCGTCCTGAGCATGCACAATTCACCCTAAACTGGTCACTCAGCTAACAGGGGCTAATCCTGCTGTTAGCAACAAACACCTCAGGCCAGTATAAACAATTAGTGCGGGAAGCCGCGTGCCCTTGCTAGGGGTGTGGCTTCCTCTCATAGCAGATCCAGCACTCACCAGCGCCATTTTCTGCCTGCAGATACATAGGAAAGAACGCTGACAGGGAGTGCTGCCTTCCACATAACTCCAGCATACCTCTGTGGTACTAGGGTGTTATAGACAGGGGGGGAGTGTGATACTAGTACTAATTACCCTATTAAGGGTAGTTAGTTTGCGCCAGGCTTTTATCATAATAATTGCCTACAGGGGCGCTGTGTGGATGGCTCCTTATACTCTGACTCTCTGAAGGGGGGAAACTGTGTCTGACATTTTCCTGTGTGTGTGTAAGTGTGTATACCCCACATTACCATGTCTAAGGACTCTGTGTCCTGTGCTGCAGAGTGTTTATCTTCTCCTGAGGTGTCTACTCCATGTACTCAGGACTGCAATATGCTGTCTCAGCCTTCTGAATCCGAACCCCCATGGGTAGATTCTTTAAGAGAAATGATATCCCAGATTTCAAATAGGATGTCACATACTGAAAAAGAGACGCAGTTTTTGAGGAAAATCTTTAGAGAGTTTTAAGTTTTCAGCTCCCACTACTTTGTCTAAGAGCCCACCTACATATCTGCAAAAGTGTACACTTGCCCAGATAATGCAAGCTGACAATGATACCAACTCTGATACAGGGGACGGTGATGGGGATATGTAGGGGGGAGATGCATCCCTTGCTGAAGGGGTGCAGCTAATGATTGAAGCCATTAGGGATGTTTTGCATATTACGGAGGAGGTACCTGAGCCGGAAGAGGAATCTTATTTTACAGGAAATAAGAAATCCTCGCTCACCGTCCCAGCTTCAAAGGAGATTCTTCAAATCAGGCTTACCAGTTTCGCTGACAGAAAGTGCTATCCTACAGGAAGTCATTCAAAAATTGGTACAAACAAATGTTATTGTTCCAGTTCCACCTCACCTAAAATCCAAGGGTTATTACTCAAACCTGTTTGTGGTACCAAAACCAGATGGCTCGGTAAGGCCTATATTGAACCTGAAGTAATTGAACCCCTACATGAGGGTTTTCCAATTCAAGATGGAGTCTCTGAGAGCAGTGATCTCAGGTCTGGAGGAGGGGGAGTTCCTAGTATCCCTGGATATCAAGGATGCGTACGTTCACATTCCGATCTGGCCGCCTCCCCAGGCCTATCTCTGGTTTGCACCAAGGTTGTTTACCAAGGTCATGGCGGAGGTGATGTTTCTCCTCCGCAAGCAGGGAGTGAACATAATTCCATATCTGGACGATTTGCTGATAAAGGCGTCTTCCAGGGAACGGCTGTTGCAGAGTATTGCTCTCTCAACTCAGCTGCTCCAGGATCATGGGTGGATCCTGAACCTTCCAAAGTCGCATTTGGAACCGACAAGGAGACTGCCCTTCCTGGGGATGATTCTCGACACGGAAGTGCAGAAGGTGTTTGTGAGGATACTGGGTTCAAAATCACTCAGTCATGGTGGTAGATGAAAAACCAACAGTGGTTTATTAACAGAATAGGTTATAACACAGTTCAGCACACTTCTGTGATCCAATTCTACACGACAATTCCCTCCTGGAGCTCCTGACAGAACATTACTTCTTAGTCAGTCTCCTGCCACTCTCTCACCTTCTGTCTCAGATCTCCCTCACCGCCCCTGTTTGCTATTATCAAAACCCTTTGTCTTTTCTACAATAAGGCGACACCCACAGAACTACTTTCACATGTCCAGGCATGTCCCCTAGGCCACAATAGATGTTAACTAAAGTAACCTTACTTAATCTGATTGTGTGGCCTGGAATCCATTGTGTGGGGAAGAATGAGGGGGGTGAATGGCCTGACATCTGAGACTAGCTGTATCTTCCCAGACAGAGCAAATACACAGGTTATCTGATTGTCACATGGGGAAACATTATTTTACAAACTATAGCAGAATAACCAATACATTCATATATATACATTGAAAACATAACTGTACCCTTGTAACAATAATATCATACAATATAATACAATATTGCCTAACATATAACTAATAACATATTGGCAATTGGTGAAGTCCATGTGTAGGACCAGGGCTAGGGAAGTAGCTGCGTGTCTTTAACCACTGTGCGACACGACGCGCCGGCTGTGTTGTCACATTTCCTCCCTCTACTTCCAAGCCCGGTGTCCTGGGTGGCTTAAGCTTGCTGAGAGTAATGGTATTCTCCTGTACCCTGGGTATTTGTAGCGAGGGATTTCCTGGGCTTGCTCGGCGCTTGGTCTGGTTCCTGTTGACGGGACAGGCCATCTGCGTTCCCGTGATCTCTGCCCTTTTTGTGAGAGATAGTGAAATTGTATAGTTGTAGGGCTAAGCTCCATCTCAGCAGTCGTCCATTGTCTCCGGCAGTGCGCTGTAACCAACTAAGGGGACTGTGGTCTGTTACCACTGAGAACTCGCGCCCGTACACATATGCCTGCAATTTCTTGAGTGCCCAGACTATGGCCAGGCATTCTTTTTCAATAGTGGCATAGGCTATCTCACGGTCCAGAAGTTTTCGGGAGAGAAAGGCAACTGGGTGTTCACAACCATCCTCCCCTACTTGGCTCAAGACAGCTCCTATTCCACAACCTGAGGCATCTGTTTGCACAATGAACCGCCGGCGGAAGTCGGGGGCTGCTAACACTGGGGATTGGGACAAAATGTCCTTCAGCTGGGAAAAAGCCTGCTCACACTCTGGGCTCCAGTCAATTTGTCGGGTGTACTTTTTTGTCGTTAGGTCAGTCAAGGGTTTGGCAATGGTGCTGTACTGGGGCACAAATTTACGGTAGTACCCTGCTGTTCCAAGGAAGGCACGTACCTGTTTTTGGTTAGTGGGCCGAGGCCATTTCAGGATGGCCTCAATTTTAGCTGGCTCTGGACGAATATGGCCTCCGCCAACCCTATGCCCGAGGTACAATACCTCTGCCATCCCCATCTGACATTTGTCAGGTTTGATTGTTAACCCTGCCTTGCTGATCCGTGCCAACACCTGGGCCACATGCTGCAGATGCTCCTCCCATGTCTGACTAAAAATGGCTATGTCAT
Organism: Pseudophryne corroboree; assembly: GCF_028390025.1. NCBI lineage: Eukaryota > Metazoa > Chordata > Amphibia > Anura > Myobatrachidae > Pseudophryne > Pseudophryne corroboree. The sequence continues at coordinate 197,035,793 of NC_086450.1, read as the reverse complement.
CAAGGTATGCCTGGGCAAAGTCCTGACACCCTGTCAGTAGGTGATCTATGGTACGCTGAAAGGTGGCTGGGGCATTCTTCATCCCAAAGGGCATGGCAGTAAATTCAAAGAGCCCAAATGGGGTGCTGAATGCAGACCTCTCCTGTGCCTCCCTGGTAAGGGGTATCTGCCAGTATCCTTTGCTAAGATCCAGAGTGGATACATAGCGTGCCATTCCCAACCTGTCTAACAACTCATCTACCCGGGGCATGGGGTATGCGTCTGTCACTGTCACCTCGTTCAGCCTCCTATAGTCCACGCAGAAGCGGGTACTGCCATCTTTCTTGGGCACTAGGACTACGCTGGCGGCCCAGGGACTATGGGACGGTACAATCACCCCAAGCGCCAGCATTTCATCGACCTCCCTTTTGATCATATCAATCACCCTGGGGTTCACCCGATAAGCGGGTTGCCTAGTGGGCCGAGCCTCCCCGGTATTGACATGATGGGCCACTACATGAGTGCGCCCTGGCCTGCTTGTGAATTGTGGCCTCTCTACCTCCAATACCTCCCTCATCTGTAGGGCCTGGGTTTCGGTTAATTGCGAGCCTATGGGCACTGCCTCCACTCCTAGGTCCCTCTTGGTGGCTGCTAGAATGTCAGGGATGGGGTCGGTCTCTGGGTCATCCATAGGTGGGCAACATATTGCCACCGCCCCTATCTCCCTGGTGACATATTTCTTTAACCTATTTATGTGGTAGGTACCCACCCGCTTCCCTGTTTGGTCTAGGGCAATAATGTAATCTACCCGTCCCTGCCGATCCACTACAGTATAAGGCCCTGCCCAGGTCGCCTGTAACTTATGCTTTCGGGCAGGTACTAGCACCATCACTTTCTGTCCAACCTCTAGTTCCCTGTCCTGCGCTCGTTGGTTATAGTACCGGCACTGTCTTTCCTGCGCACCCAGGGTGTGGTCATGCGCAAGCTGCATCAGCCTGTGCAGTTTCTCCTTCATTTGGACTACATATTCCAAGATGGGAACCTCAGGTTCCTGAAATGACCCTTCCCAGCTTTCCCTGACTAGGTCAAGTGGTCCCCTTACCCTTCGGGCATATAGTAACTCAAAAGGAGAAAATCCGGTTGAATCCTGCGGCACTTCGCGGTACGCAAATAATAGCTGTTGCAAGGACTTCTCCCAGTCTCCCCCCTCCGATTCAGCAAATGCCCGCAGCAACTGCTTTAGGGTCGAATTGAATCTCTCACAGAAACCATTAGTCTGGGGGTGATAAGGGGTGGTGCGTAAGGGATGGACCCCAAAGTTGTCCCATACTGTCTGCAGCAATTCCCCTTGAAATTGCGTACCCTGATCAGTAACTACTTCTTGGGGAAATCCTACGCGACTAAAAATATCCATAAGAGCCTGGGCGATATGTTCAGCATCTATGGATGCCAGTGCCACTGCCTCAGGGTATCTAGTCGCGTAATCAACTACAGTCAGTATGTATCTCTTTCCTGTTCGGCTCGGTTTCTTAAAAGGCCCCACAATGTCCATGGCCACTCTCTTAAATGGCTCACTTATGACAGGCATGGGTTGTAGGGGAACCCGGCGTGGAGGTCCCCCGAGGCGTTGGCAGACCTCACATGACTCTCTATACTGTTTTACCTCCTGGTTAACCCCAGACCAGAAGAAATGTCGCAGCAGCCGGGCACGGGTTTTCCGAACCCCTAAGTGGCCTGCTAAGGGAATGTCATGGGCAAGGGCCAGCAACCGGGCACGGTACTGCTGTGGAACAATCAACTGTTTTCTTAGGACCCCGGGCTCTAATGGGTCTGCTTTTGCTGGCACCCGGTACAGTCTCCCCTCCTCCCACATAATGCGATCCTCCTGAGGCCCCCAATCTGTTCGTCCCGCTGCCCTGCGGAGGCTAGCTAGGGAGGGGTCGGTCCGTTGGGCTTCCCTAAAGGCTACCCTATCTACTTCCCCCAGATTCTCATCACAGTCAGGCAAGTCTGGTACAGGGTTACTCACCGCCAACGGTTCAGGGTTTGTGGCTGTCACTTCCACAGAGACTCCTGGTGCTGGCATGAGAGGGTCCTCATGCACTGTCTCCAATGCCTGTGCTTGGCTTCGGGTGATAGCTCCCACAAAGTAACTAGCCAATCCAGCACTCAGATCGTTGCCCAGAATGACGTGAGTGGGTAATCCATCCAAAAGTCCCACATTTACCTCTCCAGAGTCCAGGCCCCAGTCCAGGTGTACCCTTGCCATAGGTATTACAGTGATCTGCCCTCCTGCCATGGAAATTTTAACTTTCCTTTTCTTCAGTATCTGGCAGGGGGGAATTAATTCTGGCCGTATAAGGGTGATAGAAGCTCCAGAGTCTCTCAACCCTTGCAGCTCCTTCCCATTAACTTTTACAGGTTGTAGGTGGGTCTTCATATTATCCGGGGTGGATTTCCCAATAGCTGCTACCACCTCTACTTGGTATGCTACTTCCTCCGCCTCTGGCGCATCAGGGAAGTAGTCCACCTCGCCCGTTCCAAATGATTCGTGGCACACAGCCACCCGCGACATGGCAGATTGGGTACCTGGGAATGGCCGTCTTACCCGTGTACAGTCACGAAGTAAATGCCCCACCTGGTCACAGTTGTAGCAGCGTCGGCTTGCAGGTGACGCTGGTCCCCGAGACCTTGAATTTCTGGCTAGGGAAGCTGGGGTATGTATTGGGGCCGGCCGGTGGGGGAGCAATGGTAGATCACGATCCTGCTGGGGCCGTCGGAGGGTTGTCCTCTCCTCTGTATTGGCACCTCTCCACCGAGGCCTGTTAGCTGTGAACTCATCTGCTAGGTGTGCTGCTTTTTCCGGAGTGGTAGGGTTCCGGTCTGCCACCCACTCCCTGATCTCTGGAGGCATCTTGTTTAGCAGCTGCTCCAAAATAAAAGCATTTTTAATGTCTGCTACAGTAAGGGCCTTCTTCACGGCCAGCCACTTATCACAGTTCCTCCGCAGCAAGTTATTGAACTCTATAAATGAGACATCTCCTTTCCGCGCCATAGACCGGAACTTTATGCGATACGATTCAGCGGTCACCGCATATCTGGCAAGCAGCACACTCCGTACCTCCTCATATACCTGGATCTGCTCTGGACTCAGGGCATGGAATGCCTCCAGTGCCCGCCCTCTCAGACTGGGTACCAAATATCGAGGCCACTCTGCTGCCTCAATTCCATGCATTATCATAACAGATTCAAACATCTGCAAATGAGTATCAATATCCGAACTGACCTCATCAAAAGGTGGGACCTCATTATACCTCAGCCGGGAGGTCTGCCTTACCGCCACTGCCGGGGCGGTTATACCGGTCTGCGCCCCCAATGCGGCTTCCAGTACTGATGCTCCTTGCCCTAGTGCTGCCAGCAACTCCCGCAACTGATCTGTACTTCCAACGACCAGTGCAGGGCCTGTTGTAGCGGTTCCAGTGGTTCCTTGACCCTCGGCCTGCTCTGGGATGCAGTCCTCATCATCCTCCTGCCCAGGGTGTTCTTGGTCCCATTCAGCTAGCTTTACCATTAAGACTGCTCTGGTGTCCGATGCATTAAACTCAATCCGTCTTGTTCGACAGAGGTCCTGTAGTTGATTCTTCTTGCTGTATCGGTAGCATAGCGGGGCAGAATCCATTGCCTGCTGTGGTTTATTCCTTTCTGCTGGTGTCTTGAGTGATCCCACTGCTGCCGCCAAATGTGAGGATACTGGGTTCAAAATCACTCAGTCATGGTGGTAGATGAAAAACCATCAGTGGTTTATTAACAGAATAGGTTATAACACAGTTCAGCACACTTCTGTGATCCAATTCTACACGACATTTCCCTCCTGGAGCTCCTGACAGAACATTACTTCTTAGTCAGTCTCCTGCCACTCTCTCACCTTCTGTCTCAGATCTCCCTCACCGCCCCTGTTTGCTATTATCAAAACCCTTTGTCTTTTCTACAATAAGGCGACACCCACAGAACTACTTTCACATGTCCAGGCATGTCCCCTAGGCCACAATAGATGTTAACTAAAGTAACCTTACTTAATCTGATTGTGTGGCCTGGAATCCATTGTGTGGGGAAGAATGAGGGGGGTGAATGGCCTGACATCTGAGACTAGCTGTATCTTCCCAGACAGAGCAAATACACAGGTTATCTGATCGTCACATGGGGAAACATTATTTTACAAACTATAGCAGAATAACCAATACATTCATATATATACATTGAAAACATAACTGTACCCTTGTAACAATAATATCATACAATATAATACAATATTGCCTTACATATAACTAATAACATATTGGCAATTGGTGAAGTCCATGTGTAGGACCAGGGCTAGGGAAGTAGCTGCGTGTCTTTAACCACTGTGCGACACGACGCGCCGGCTGTGTTGTCACAGTGTTCCTACCACTGGAGAAAGCATTGGTGATTCAATCCATGGTTTGGGATGTCTTGAAGCCAGCCCGGGTATCGGTTCATCAGTGCATTCGCCTTCTGGGAAAGATGGTAGCCTCCTACGAGGCTCTACAGTGTCAGCGTCCGGAGTCTTACCGGTACGCTGGGGTCGCGGGGCTGGCTTCCTTGGCGATGTGCGGGCAGCGGCGGAGGTGGGCTGCTGCGCCAGATCTGTGGGCAGCAGTAGCGGCGGTGAGGGGGTCCACTCGTGGTGGCTGGATGTCGCTACAGTGGGTCACTTTTGCTGAGCCATTGCTAGGAGACCAGGGGCAGTGAGCAATGTGGCTTTGCAAAAAGGTCTGCATTACTGGGCGCCGCCATGTTGGAGACCAAGTTTTGAGCATAGTTCCTGTTTCCTGTCTCTTCCAGCCAATCCAGGGGAAGCTCTCCCTATAAAAGGGGGCTGGTTTAGGACAGGGATGCCAGTGCTTCAAGTTACAACCCTGTTGTAGATGCTTTAGCCTGTGCTCCCAGGATTCCTGCTGTATTCTGGTTCCTCCTGATCCTGCTTGGTCGGTTCTCTGTTGCTGCTGCAGCCCTGCCGGTCCTACCCTGCTACTGCCTGTGGAAGCGCCCCTGGAAACCCCGTCCAGTAAGACTCTTTGGGCACAGTCGGCCCCGGGTCTTCTGCCTCATCTTTCAAGCCACACTCCACAGATCTCCTTCACCAACCACGCCTTTGTACCACCGACCACCGCCTACAGATTATTATCTTCAGCCTCGTTTTCCAAACCACAGTCCACAGTCCTTGTCTCCAGCCACGTCTTCAACCATCATCCACAGTTCCACAGTTCATCATCTACAGTCTCGTCTTTCAAATTACAGTCCACAGTTCTTTGCCTCCAGCCACGTCTTAACCATCGTGCTCCAGCCTCGGTTCTCTACCTCAGCCCTGTACATAATAAATACTCTCCATTGACTCTCAAACCCCGCCTACATTCTTCATTGCTCCGTGTCCCATGCGAAGGAACTAGGGGGGTCACTCCGAGTTGTTAGCTCGCTGCCGAATATCGCTATATTGCGATTAGTCGCTTACTGCGCATGCGCAATGTTCGCAGAGCGCATACGCTTAGTTATTTTACTCAAAAGTTAGGTATTTTACTCACGGCATTATGAGGATTTTTCTTCGTTCTGGTGATTGGAGTGTGATTGACAGGAAGTGGGTGTTTCTGGGCGGAAACTGGCCGTTTTATGGGTGTGTGTGAAAAAACGCTGCAGTTTCTGGGAAAAACGCGGGAGTGGCTGGAGAAACGGGGGAGTGCCTGGGCGAACGCTGGGTGTGTTTGTGATGTCAAACCAGGAACGAAACTGACTGAACTGATCGCAGTGGCAGAGTAAGTGTCGAGCTACTAAGAAACTGCTAAGAAATTTCTATTCGCAATTTTGCAAATCTTTCGTTCGCAATTCTGCTAAGCTAAGATACACTCCCAGAGGGCGGCGGTTTAGCGTGTGCAATGCTGCTAAAAGCAGCTAGCGAGCGAACAACTCGGAATGAGGGCCTATATCCAGCCCCCTCATCTGGTTCATTCACAGCCTGCTACCTCCTCGGGCAAATCTCAGCTGCCGGATCCTCAAACTCTGCTAGACGTGACAGTAAGCACTGGCCCAATGGATTCGACGGGTGATCAGGCCTCAGGAGGGGATTCAACTACAGATATCTGGTCTCGCTTAAGTAAGCAGGAGGCCACACAATCTCAAATCGTGCAGTTCATGCAGAGTATGTCCGAACGTCTCGATTCTCTCTGTGTTGCCATGACGGCCTCTCAAGTATCTACAGCTGCTCCCACATTAGCACCTCCGGTCCCGCTTCCTCCTGTACCAGTACCACTTCCACGGTTGCATTTGCCACCTCCCAATAAATTTGATGGGAATCCAAAACAATGCAGCGGGTTTCTTAACCAGTGCGAAATCCAGTTCGAACTACAGTCGGCCAACTTCCCATCGGCACGAACCAAAGTAGCCTATATCATTTCTTTACTTACCGGGCAAGCCTTGGAATGGGCTTCACCTTTGTGGGAGAGGATGGATCCCATCTTATCTAACTATCCAGAATTCGTGGCCACCTTCCGAAAAATCTTCGACGAACCGTGCAGGACTTCAGCTGCCTCGTTGGAGATCCTGCGTCTGCGTCAGGGCATGCGTACGTACGTACGTACGTACGTACGTACGTACGGTCAGTCAGTACGTGATCCAGTTTCGCACCCTTTCCTCGGAACTGAACTGGAATGAGGAGGCTCTCATTGCAGCTTTGTGGAGCGGTCTCTCCGAAAAGATCAATGATGACCTCGCAACTCAGGACGTACCTGATAAGTTGGATACACTAATTTCTTTATGCAATAAGTTAGACCTGAGGTACAGAGAACACTGTATGGAGAGGTTGCGGTCAGATCGCCCTAAGCCTAGAGTTGTTCTTCCACCAACACCGTCATCACCAACTGCGGAAGAACCCATGCAGATTAATCGTTCCCGCCTCTCCAATGAAGAACGTCAGAGACGGTGACAAGGGAACCTCTGCCTGTATTGTGGTGCATCTGATCACTTTGTTAAAACTTGCAATCTACGTCCGGGAAACGCCTGCTCCTAGTTTGTGCTGGAGATGTCAAGCTAGGAGAATTCTCAGAATTACATACCAAGAAAGAGTCTGTCCTGTTAACCCAATTGGAGCTCCCTTCTTCTTCTCTTCTCATCCCTGCACTACTCGACTCCGGAGCCACCGAAAGCTTCAATACGTCAGCTCTGGTCAAACGATCTGGAATACAAACAGTTCCTTTGGATCGTACCATTTCTGTTACCGCAGTGGATGGAAGTTATATCCCTGAGGGTATTATATCCTTTCGTACTATTCCTCTCAAGATGAAGGTCGGAGTTCTCCATTCAGAAGAAATCTCTTTCCTTGTAATTCCTAAAGCCTCTCATGAACTAATCCTAGGGTTTCCATGGTTAATCAGACACAATCCCCACACAGATTGGCAAACTATGGATGTTCTCTCTTGGGGACAAGACTGTTTTCAGAACTGTTTACCTTCGGTTAGACCTCTCTGTTCTTCCAGCCCTTCCAGCCTTCCTGTGGAGTACCAAGCTTTTCAAGATGTTTTCAGTAAGCATCGTACTTGGGATTGTCCCATTGAGCTAGTACCGGGTAAGACTCCTCCCCGAGATCGAATTTACCCTCTCTCACTTCCCGAGACACAGGCCATGTCGGAGTATATCCGGGAGAACTTGGAGAAAGGGTTCATCAGGTCTTCTACATTTCCGGCTGGAGCGGGGTTTTTCTTTGTCAAAAAGAAAGATGGGGGGATGCGGCCCTGTATTGACTATAGAGGTCTCAATGACATAACAGTTAAGAACAGATATCCGTTACCTCTGATTCCAGAACTGTTCGACCGTGTTAAAGGAGCTACTGTATTTACTAAGTTGGACTTACGGGGGGCCTACAATCTTAGACGTATTCACCCAGGGGACGAATGGAAGACGGCATTTAATACCCGCGACGGCCATTACGAATACCTGGTAATGCCTTTTGGACTATGTAACGCCCCAGCCGTCTTTCAAGAGTTTGTTAACGAAATCTTCATAGATCTTCTCTATGACTGCTTGGTAGTATATCTGGATGACATCCTTATTTTTTCTAAGGATCTGAAGACCCATCGGGAACAAGTCATAGAAGTGTTAATTCGTTTACGAAGGAATCAGTTATTCTGTAAGTTAGAGAAGTGCACCTTTGAAGTACCCTCAATTCCATTCCTCGGTTACATTCTTTTAGGGCAGAAGTTACAGATGGACCCCGCTAAAGTCCAGGCGATTCAGGATTGGGCACTTCCAGCTACCCTTAAAGGGATTCAACGTTTCCTGGGGTCTGCTAACTTCTACCGAAGATTCATTAAAAATTATTCTTCTGTCATAGCTCCTATAACCGCATTAACTAGGAAGGGAGCCGATCCTGCCAAGTGGTCTCCTGAGGCTTTGGAAGCTTTTTCATCTTTAAAGGAGGCCTTCACGACTGCTCCAGTTCTTCGACAACCCGATCTCAGCCATCCGTTCTTGGTGGAGGTTGACGCCTCTACTGTGGGAGTGGGAGCAGTATTATCCCAGCTTTTCGAGGACAAGAAGGTCCATCCCTGTGCGTTCTTCTCGCGAAGATTCTCCCCTGCTGAACAGAATTATGCTATTGGGGAACAGGAATTACTGGCAATTAAGTTGGCCTTTGAGGAGTGGAAGTATTTGTTGGAGGGAGCTCAGCATCCAATTTCGGTAACCACAGATCACAAGAACCTCCTGTATCTACAGTCAGCCCGATGTCTGAACCCACGCCAAGCAAGATGGGCACTTTTCTTTACCCGTTTTAATTTTAAACTCAGTTACCGACCAGGTTCCCTCAACAAAAATGCAGATGCCTTATCTCGCTCCCTAAGTTCAGAAGAACCCTCTGACCGTTCAAAAGAGCAATTTATCCTGGAATCCACCTCTTTTTCTGCAACTAATACCTCTCCACTTACTCCTCCAGGGAAGATCTTTGTTGCACCAAATCTGTGCAAAAAACTTCTCACATGGGCTCACTTCTCCTCCTTCATGGGCCATGCGGGCGGTCATAAGACACTTAAATTCATTCAGCGCTCCTACTGGTGGCCTCATCGCAGGACTGACATTCAGGAATTCGTGGCTGCCTGTCCAAAATGTGCTCAGCATAAAAGTCCCAAAGGTCCACCAGCCGGGTTACTCCATCCTTTACCGGTACCACAAAGACCATGGACGCATATTTCTATGGACTTTATTACAGATTTACCTATGTCTGGTGGGCAGAACACCGTATGGGTCATAGTTGACCGATTCTCTAAAATGGCACACTTTGTTCCTCTGGCTAACCTTCCATCTGCATCCCAGCTGGCAAAATTGTTTATAGCAGAGATCTTTCGACTCCATGGTCTACCACAGGAAATCATGTCTGATAGAGGTCCTCAATTTGTTGCCAAGTTTTGGAGATCCCTATGTTCTGCTCTTGGCGTGAAATTAAACTTCTCTTCAGGCTATCATCCCCAAACGGATGGTCAAACAGAGAGAGTGAACCAGGATCTGGAGACTTTTCTGCGTTTATTCATGTCCTCCTCACTGGCTGGACTTCCTCCCATTCGCAGAATTTGCCCATAACAAACTTTATCACTCTGCTTCAAAATCTTCTCCATTCTTCATTAATTATGGTTACCATCCAAGAGTTCCTGACTTCCAACTTCTGCCTACGCTTGAGGTTCCTGCCGCAGAGTCAACACTTCGACAACTTACTGAAGCCTGGAAACAAGTTCACAAGACTTTGCTCAAGACTTCCAAGAGATACTGTATAAGACCTATGCAGATCTGAAACAAAAAGCTGTACCAAGCCTTAAGGTAGGAGATCGTGTTTGGGTTTCCACACGTAACCTAAGATTAAAGGTCCTTACAAAAAAGTTTGCTCCCAGATTTATTGGGCCTTACCCAATCGAAAAAGTGTTGAATCCTGTGGCTTACAAAGTGAAATTACCTCCGCAGTTAAGAATTCCTAATGCATTTCATATTTCTCTCTTAAAACCATTGGTAATTAATCGGTTCAGAGCCGCTCTGCCTAAATCACCCAAAATCCAATCAGCACATGGAGACGAATTTGAGATTCACAAGATCCTTGATTCTCGCAGACGTTATGGTCGCATCCAGTACCTTGTCGATTGGAAGGGGTATGGGCCAGAGGACAGATCTTGGGTAGGTGCAGAGGATGTCCATGCTCCAAGACTTCTTCGGACATTTCATGCCAAGTTCCCAAGTAAACCACATAAGTGTCCGGAGTCCATCCGCAAAGGGGGGGTACTGTCAGCATCCGGAGTCTTACCAGTACGCTGGTGCCACGGGGCTGGCTTCCTTGGCGATGTGCAGGCAGCAGTGGAGGTGGGCTGCTGCGCCAGGTCTGTGGGTAGCAGTAGCGGTGGTGAGGGGGTCCGCTCGTGGCGGCGGGACGTCGCTACAGTGGGTCGCTCTTGCTGAGCCATTGCTAGGAGACCAGGGGCAGTGAGCAATGTGGCTTTGCAAAAAGGTCTGCATTACTGGGCGCCGCCATGTTGGAGACCAAGTTTTGAGCATAGTTCCTGTTTTCTGTCTCTTCCAGCCAATCCAGGGGAAGCTCTCCCTATAAAAGGGGGCTGGTTTAGGACAGGGATGCCAGTGCTTCAAGTTACAACCCTGTTGTAGGTGCTTTAGCCTGTGCTCCCAGGATTCCTGCTGTATTCTGGTTTCTCCTGATCCTGCTTGGTTGGTTCTCTGTTGCTGCTGCAGCCCTGCCGGTCCTACCCTGCTACTGCCTGTGGAAGCGCCCCTGGAAAACCCGGTCCAGTAAGACTCTTTGGGCACAGTCGGCCCCGGGTCTTCTGCCTCGTCTTTCAAGCCACACTCCACAGATCTCCTTCACCAACCACGCCTTTGTACCACCGACCACCGCCTGCAGATTATTATCTTCAGCCTCGTTTTCCAAACCACAGTCCACAGTCCTTGTCTCCAGCCACGTCTTCAACCATCATCCACAGTTCCACAGTTCATCATCTACAGTCTCGTCTTCCAAATCACAGTCCACAGTTCTTTGCCTCCAGCCACGTCTTAACCATCATGCTCCAGCCTCGGTTCTCTACCTCAGCCCTGTACATAATAAATACTTTCCATTGACTCTCAAACCCCGCCTACGTTCTTCATTGCTCCATGTCCCATGCGAAGGAACTATATCCAGCCCCCTCATCTGGTTCATTCACAGCCTGCTACCTCCTCGGGCAAATCTCAGCTGCCGGATCCTCAAACTCTGCTAGACGTGACATACAGTACGGAAGATTCCATGCACAGTTCTTACAGATCTCCTGGACAAGTGGTCGGGATCACATCTCCACATGCACCAGCAAATACGCCTGTCACCGAAAGCCAGAATTTCGCTCCTCTGGTGGCTGCAAACTTCTCACCTTCTCGATGGCCTCAGGTTCGGGATTCAGAATTGGATTCTTCTAACCCCAGATGCAAGTCTCAGAGGTTGGGGAGCAGTCACCCAAGGGGTAAACTTCCAGGGAAGGTGGTCAGGAAGCTGTCTTTCCGATAAACATTCTGGAGCTAAGGACTTCTTCAAGATCAACTAATTCAGGTTCAGTCAAACAATGTCACAGCGATGTCCTACATACACATGCAGGGCGGAATGAAGAGCAGGGCTGCAATGTCAGAGGTAACAAAAATCCTCTGGGCAGAAAGACACGCATCGGCGCTGTCGCCGATCTTCATTCCGGGAGTGGACAACTGGGAAGCAGACTTCCTCAGCAGACACAATCTCCATCCAGGAGAATGGGCCCTCCACCCAGAGATATTTGCAGAGGTAACAAGCCGATGGGGGGTACCTCAGATAGACATGATGGCCTCTCGCCTCAACAAGAAGCTTCGGAAGTACTGTTCCAGGTCTCAAGACCCACAGGCAGTGGCGGTAGATGCCCTGGTGACTCTGTGGGTGTTCCAGTCGGTGTATGTGTTCCCTCCACTTCCACTATTCATAAGGATTCTCAAACTAATCAAAAGAACAAAAGTTCAGGCGATCCTCATTGCTCCGGACTGGCCAAGAAGGGCTTGGTACGTGGATCTTCTGACATTGCTGCTGGAGGATCCGAGGCCTCTTCCTCTTCGCAAGGACTTTCTACAACAGGGGCCATTCGCTTATCAAGACTTATCGTGGCTACGTTTGATGGCATGGAGGTTCAACGTGAGATCTTAGCTCGGAAGGGTATTCCAAACAAGGTTATTCCTACCCTGATCCAAGCTAGGAAGGGGGTAACGTCTAAATATTACCATCGGATTTGGAAAAAATGTGTATCTTGGTGTGAATCCAACAAGTTTCCTATGGTGGAGTTTCAACTCGTATGTTTTCTCCTTTTTCTGCAAGCAGGGGTGGATGTGGGCCTACGCTTCGGTTGCATCAAGTTCCAAATTTCAGCTTTGTCCATTTTCTTTCATAAACAATTGGCTGCTATCCCTGAGGTTCAGACTTTTTTGAAAAAAGTTCTGCACATCCAACCGCCCTTTGTGCCTCCTACGGCACCGTGGGATCTTAATGTGGTGCTGCAGTTCCTGCATTCGGGTTGGTTCGAACCTTTACAGGAGGTGGACGTAAAGTTTCTTACTTGGAAGGCGGTCACACTGTTGGCATTGGCATCTGCAAGACATGTGTCAGTAGTGCGGGCATTGTCGCACGAGAGCCCCTACTTGATTTTCCATGAGAATAGAGCTGAGCTCAGAACGCATCAGCAATTTCTTCCGAAGGTTGTGTTGGCCTGTCATATCAACCAACCTTTTGTGGTGCCAGTGGCTACTGATACCTCCATTACCTCAAAGCCCTTGGATGCTGTGTGGGCTTTGAAGATCTATGTGAAGAGAACCTGTCGTCACAGGAAATCGGACGCACTGTTTGTCCTTTATGATCCCAACAAGGTTGGGTGTCCTGCTTCTAAGCAGACGATTTCTCGTTGGATCAGGTTTACTATCCAGCATGCTTATTCTACGGTGTTAAGGCCGACTCTACTCGTAAGGTGGGTTCTTCCTGGGTGGCTGCCCGGGGTGTTTCGGCTTTGCAGCTTTGCTGAGCAGCTACTTGGTCAGGGTCGAACACGTTTGCTAAGTTCTACAAGTTTGATACTTTGGCCTCTGAGGACCTAAAGTTTGGTCGGTCTGTTCTGCAGGAACCTCAGCACTCTACCTCTCGTACTGGGAGCTGAAATCCTTTTTTCATAGTCTGTAGAGGATGCTGGGCACCCGCCCAGTGCTTCGTATTCCTGCATTGTTAGTTGGTTCAGTGTTGTTGGTTCAGCCGTTGCTGAATTGTTCCAAGTTGGTTAGCTTGGTTTTCCTTTTTTTGTTATGTGTGAGCTGGTGTGAATCTTACTACTATCTGTATATTTCCTTCTCTCGAAATATGTCCGTCTCCTCGGGCACAGTTTCTAGACTGAGTCTGGTAGGAGGGGCATAAAGGGAGGAGCCATCCCACACTGTTAAACTCTTTAAACTCTTAAAGTGCCAGTGGCTCCCAAAGGACTCGTCTATACCCCATGGTACTAAATTGGACCCCATCATCCTCTACGTACTACGAGAAAAGGATTTACTGGTAGGTAATTAAAATCCTATTTACTGGATTACCTAGAAAGCTAATGGCAGAGCCAGATTAAGACTAAAGGGGCCTAGAGCCCAGTGACGTGTGCTCAGGGTAGGTATAACCTTACCTGTCATACTCCAATATACGCAGGAGATTTGACTATAAACATATTTAGAATAATACAAAGCAGATATTTATAATTTATAAATATCATCTTTATATTATTCATATAATTTTTTGGATTATTCTAATTATTTTTATAGTCAAAACTCACCACCAAATCATAAATGTGTGTGTGTGTGTGTGTGTGTGTGTGTGTGTGTGTGTGTGTGTGTGTGTGTGTGTGTGTGTGTGTGTGTGTGTGTGTGTGTCTCACAGGGCCCTAGGAAAGATACTGGTTCAGGGCCCTTTATTAATGTGTATATACAGGGCTTAAAGTGGTCCTGGAGAGGTGGGGGAACTCACCACCTCCACGACTCCTCCCGCTTAGAGCACGCCGAAGACACGTGTGCCGCAAAAATGGGTGTGGCCTCACAAGGAAGGGGCATGGCCACACAAAAGTACCACCAATTCAAAATAATGCCTCACAGTAGCACAATCTTTTTCACATTGACCGCCCCACATACTAGTATGGGATATATATATATATATATATATATATATATATATATATATACACACTGCTCAAAAAAATAAAGGGAACACTAAAATAACACATCCTAGATCTGAATGAATGAAATATTCGTATTAAATACTTTGTTCTTTACATAGTTGAATGTGCTGGCAACAAAATCACACAAAAATTATCAATGGAAATCAAATTTATTAACCCATGGAGGTCTGGATTTGGAGTCACCCTCAAAATTAAAGTGGAAAAACACACTACAGGCTGATCCAGCTTTGATGTAATGTCCTTAAAACAAGTCAAAATGAGGCTCAGTAGTGTGTGTGGCCTCCACGTGCCTGTATGACCTCCCTGCAACGCCTGGGCATGCTCCTGATGAGGCGGCGGATGGTCTCCTGAGGGATCTCCTCCCAGACCTGGACTAAAGCATCCGCCAACTCCTGGACAGTCTGTGGTGCAACGTGGATGGAGCGAGACATGATGTCCCAGATGTGCTCAATTGGATTCAGGTCTGGGGAACGGGCGGGCCAGTCCATAGCATCAATGCCTTCATCTTACAGGAACTGCTGACACACTCCAGCCACATGAGGTCTAGCATTGTCTTGAAATAGGAGGAACCCAGGGCCAACCGCACCAGCATATGGTCTCACAAGGGGTCTGAGGATCTCATCTCGGTACCTAATGGCAGTCAGACTACCTCTGGCGAGCACATGGAGGGCTTTGCGGCCCCCCAAAGAAATGCCATCCCACACCATTACTGACCCACTGCCAAACCGGTCATGCTTGAGGATGTTGCAGGCAGCAGAACGTTCTCCTTGGCGTCTCCAGACTCTGCCACGTCTGTCATATGTGCTCAGTGAGAACCTGCAAATCTGTGAAGAGCACAGGGTGCCAGTGGCGAATTTGCCAATCTTGGTGTTCTCTGGCAAATGCCAAACGTCCTGCACAGTGTTGGGCTGTAAGCACAACCCCCACCTGTGGACGTCGAGCCCTCATACCACCCTCATGGAGTCTGTTTCTGATCATTTGAGTAGACACATGCACATTTGTGGCTTGCTGGAGGTCATTTTGCAGGGCTCTGGCAGTGCTCCTCCTGTTCCTCCTTGCACAAAGGCGGAGGTAGCGGTCCTGCTGCTGGGTTGTTGCCCTCCTACGGCCTCCTCCACGTCTCCTGATGTACTGGCCTGTCTCCTGGTAGTGCCTTCATGCTCTGGACACTACGCTGACAGACACAGCAAACCTTCTTGCCACAGCTCGCATTGATGTGCCATCCTAGATGCGCTGCATTACCTGAGCCACTTGTGTGGGTTGTAGGGAGATCATACAGGCACGTGGAGGCCACACACACTACTGAGCCTCAATTTGACTTGTTTTAAGGACATTACATCAAAGTTGGATCAGCCTGTAGTGTGTTTTTCCACTTTAATTTTGAGGGTGACTCCAAATCCAGACCTACATGGGTTAATAAATTTGATTTCCATTGATAATTTTTGTGTGATTTTGTTGTCAGCACATTCAACTATGTAAAGAACAAAGTATTTAATAAGAATATTTCATTCATTCAGATCCAGGATGTGTTATTTTAGTATTCCCTTTATTTTTTTGAGCAGTGTATATATATATATATATATATATATATATATACACATAAACACACAGTTAAGCATTATTCAAAGCATCACAAATTAGAACTTTTTTTGTTGTTGTTATTTTATAGTAAATAATTGCCCCACATGACAAAGGTGCTGGTGCTTTAGTGTGTCATTCTAGGCAAACTCAAATGCGTTTTTTCAAGATTGTTATTACAATGGTCCTGTCCCTCTGCTAGCTAGTAGAGGCTACCTTTTTTGAGTCTTTACTTGCTCAGGCGATCCAGTTCCTGCACCTGGACGGTGATCAGTGCACATTACTTCAGCTCCTCCACTCTTCATGGGCACACAGTCAGTCGTGAGAAAGCGCCGCTGACTGCCGGAAAGCCAGTTGATTTGAGGCAGCCAGCAGGCTGGACGGATGGATGCGGACGAACAGGAGGATGCGAGTGGGCGGGAGCTGAGGTTATTCAAATTTCCTTTATAGCGATTAGGTGATGCGGCCTCATTTTTTATGCACCTGATCCCCCTCTAAAGCATGGGGCCCGATACGGATGTCCCCTTAGACGCCCCCTGTCGCCGGGCCTGGCAGCAGAGGTCGGGAGCTGGGAAGGGGCGGAGCATGTAGCTGTAGCGCTGCCCGGCTCTCTCTATGTAGTGCTGTGTGAAGGAGCAGGTTTAAGTGCTGCACAGGGGCGCCTGGGACACCAGCCTCCACACACAGGGAATGTACTTTGCGAGGCTTACTTTGAATCTGGCGCCAATTATGTGCCATTCCCAGCTCACGGACCGCCAGCTAATGAGAAGCTGCCACTTGGCAGCTTCTCATTGGCTGGCTGTCCGCGAGCCGTGATTGGCTCACGCCAGATTTTGACATAGCCGCCCCTACTTCTGATTGGTGCTACAGCGGTCCGCGAGCCTGGATTGGCTGGCGGCCGCTGCCACCTTTAAAATGCAGCTGGGAGTCGGGACCTGATGCTGCGGCCGGGCGGAGGCGGAACTGGTTCCGCCTGCAATTAGAGGTGACGGAACGCAGTTCCGCCCCGTTCCGGCCCACTTTAACCACTGTGTATATAAAATTTATAAATACTAATACCCCTTTTAGACCACCAGCTTTTAACATGGGTTATTGCACATGAGCGCTCATAACCCGTGTTGCTGTGCGGTCTGAAAGGGCCCAGTTGGAATAATCTGGGTTGAGCGACCCAGTGTTCCAACTTGGGTAGCGAGCAGGGTTGTGTGGATGGGCGGCGCTTGGTGATCATGTGATCTCTTAGCACCACCCCCACCTAATCACCACTGACATCACCAACCCGGGCCTGAGGGGGGTCGCATGCAGGAAGAACCCGTGTCAGGCTCTTGGATGCGACCTGACTCAGGCGGTCTGAAAGGGGTAATACTTAGCTCTCCCCCCACGCACAGTTCTTCCCCCTTCGCACAGATCTCCTTCACACAACTCTTTCTCACACAACTCCCCCCATCATACACTGTGAAAAGAGGAGAGTGATATGCACTATGAAGGGATATGAGGCACTATGAAGAGAGGTAAAACAGACAGATGGCACTGTAAAATGTTACCACAGAATAAAGGAGAATTTATTAGAAGGTACAGAGGATAGTGTTGTTATTATTATTACTATCCCCCCTGCACCCACCTGGACATACTCCACTGTGGTCTCCAGCGGGACTCATATCTCCAAGAGACCAGAGTACTGCAGGATATCTCCCATCTCCAGGGGTGGCAGAGGCCACAGCAGTACCAGGCATCATGGACACATGGGTCTCATCCCCACTGTGCTGCTGACCAAGCAGTGTCACAGAGGGTGGAGTACAGGGAGGCACTGGGCTTTTGACTGTGTGACAGGTTGAGCATCAGGCACCATGAGAGGGTGTGGGGTAAAGGCAAGGAAGCACCGACTGCATGACAAAGTTACACCACAAGTGCAGAACGATGATGCAGCAAGCTGCGATTGGCTTGCTGTGGAAGCTCATGATTGTCTGCCAATCTGCGAGCCAGGATTGGAACTTCAACCAGCTCACGGCCCAGCGTCAAATTCACACAGCTGTCCAGCTTTGGGACCCGATGCTACATCTCAGCGCAAGCCACCAATCTCTACAGTGACGCCCTCCTCAGTGTGCCCTAGTGCTAGGCCCCTTAGGATCAACGGACCTTGGTACCTGTTTGTACTGCCTTGTATGTAATCCGGCTTTGTATAGGCCCATAGGCAATAAAATGTTTTGGACTCGTCTTCCCACCTCCATGTGTCAATAAACAACAACATAAACATTGGTTAGGACAATCTGGCCCCTCACTGTTCACTGGGCCCTAAGCAGCAGCCTTATGGATGTTCTGGCTATGCCTCTCACACAGGCGTCATGCAGGTTTCAGGCAGTGCTGCAAGTAAGGCGGTACGGCGTACCGGTAAGAAATTCCCAGCCGGTACGCCGTATTGCAGAGCCGTCCACCATACTGCATCCCACTGGCTTCGTTCTGTGTGAGGGGAGGTCATATATGTATCTGGCCCCCTATATGTGTATCACGCCCCCATTTTCATTGGCCACACCCCATATGACATTTGACCAAGCCCATTTTTTGGTGCGCGCACGCACACAGTACCTATAAGACATTTTTTCTATTTGCACCACTGGTTTCAGGTATGATACAGGTGGTTGACAGAAATATCCTTGTAAGAGACAATAAAAGAGACATGTTCAAATTCTCCAAAGTCAAAGGCATACAAGTTGAGAAGTTGGCCAGAAGTCATAGAACCTGCCAAGCGGTCATAGAATAGTGGTAGAACATTGGACTTGGAGAATGAGATATTCAGTGAGAGATTTCATGTATTTTTCAAATATTTGAGCCTAAAGGTCACATACATCGTATACTTAGGTAACACTGTTAAATACTCTGAACCTTTAATACAGCTCCTCATTTTAAAGTAATTGATCCTCTCACCCTAATTACTTCTTTGGCAGAGGTCAATCTAAGTCACCGACTTGCTCTCTGCACATTCTGTACCCAGTAATCATGGAACAGGTGAACAGATCGGTACTTAGCATCACTATTTACTTGTATGAATAAGTCACTTCAGCAAACACATTAATCCATCTCAATGTCAGCGTTAGATCCGCCTGTGGACATTTTTGTATTTGCAGTCTTGAAATTTACGAGCTGAGAGCTCTGGTGGCTGTAGATATACTCTTTTTGAGTTAAACATTGTAAAATATTCATAGTTCATGAGGATGGGGCTTAATTTATGTCCAGTTTCATGTTGCCATGACTGCAAAATGGAGATGGAAATGCCTTTTAATGGTCCGTGCGTCTGCAGATCTGGATTGTCCATCAAAGGAAACAGCGTGACTGATGTAGAACTCCGGGGAAATTGAAGCTTAATTTGCTCATAAGGCTATGGACAGACCTTTAGTTTTTACTATGCACGTTTCTGAATTCACTATTGACAATTCTAAAAACTTCTCTAAGAAAAAAAGCTGTTAGACTTTACACGAAAATAATAAACGCACTTTAGGTGTGTAACCTTACCACCTTAGTACCCTGTTAAGGATGTGGGCTACTAGTTTACCATAAAGGGGTTAGCTAACTATATTATACAGTTCCTCCACTCACGTATATATGTGTTCAGCTATGTAATAATAGGGACTGCTTGGAAAAGCCCACTGGTACATTAGTAAACAACTGTAGTAACCCCTAACAGATATATTCAAGTGTGTAATGCATATAAGTCACTACTTACATCATTTGATGAATATTTCTTTGATTCAATTTTATTGCAGTAGTACGTATGTCTTCCTCCTTTATGTTTTATCAAATGTAGGATACAGTTACTTGCAGACACACGTAATAATATAACAGTGTTACAGTTATCAGATACACTATATGGACAAAAGTATTTGGCCACACCTGTTAATTACTGAATTCAGATGTTTCAATCAGACCCGTTGCCACAGGTGTATAAAATCAAGCACCTAGCCATGCAGTCTCCATTTGCAAACATTAGTGATACTTTAATATCTTTGGTGACATTGCAAATGGTATTGAAGGGAAAGTATGTCTTTTTGCAGTTGATACAAAGATATGCAACAGGGTAGATATACCGGGAGGGGTAAAACAAATAATTGATGACCAAGGTAGGCTTGAGAAATGGTCAAGAACGTGGCACCTACAGTTTATGTAAAAAAATGCAAAATCATGCACTTGGGTCTCAAAAACCCAAAAGCTAAATATAGTATCAAGGGTACTATAATGGAAACTAATGAGGAGGAAAGGGATTTAGGAGTTACTATTTCAAGTGATTTAAAGGCAGGAAAGCAATACAACAAAGCAATGAGAAAGGCAAGTCAGATGCTTGGTTGCATACGGAGAGGAATCAGTAGCAGGAAAAAAGAAGTAATAATGCCACTGTATAGGTCATTGGTATGGCCCCATCTGGAATACTGTGTCCAGTTCTGGAGACCATATCTCCAGAAGGATATAAATACATTACAGAGTGTACAAAGAAGGGCAACTAAAATGGCGCATGGCCTGCATCACAAAACGTACCCGGAAAGACTAAAAGATGTTAACATGTATAGTTTGGAGGAGAGAAGGGAAAGGGGGGACATGATTCAAACTTTCAAATATACCAAGGGTCTTAACAAAGTTCAGGAGGGAAACATTCTTCAAATGAAGAGAAGTATTAGAACTCGAGGACATACACTGAAACTGGAGGGAGGCAGGTTGAGGGGAAACTTAAGGAAATGTGACTTCATAGAAAGGGTAGTGTATAAGTGGAATAGCCTCCCATCAGAGGTGTTAGAGGCTAAGACTGTAGAGCAATTTAAACATGCTTGGGATAGGCATATGAATATCCTTACAAAGAATGAAGGTTCAAAAAGGGTTGTGATTACCTAAAGCAGGGGTGTCAAAGACAAGGCCCGCGGGCCAAATCCGGCCCGCCAGACCTCGTCTGATGGCCCGCGGTGCCGCCGCCATGAAACCCCCTTCTCCCGAGTGCCCAGCTCGGGGGGGGGCGGGGTTTCGCGGAATGACGCGATTGCGTCGTGACGTCACGGCACAAACGCGTCATTCAACGAAACCCCGTCGGAGGAGGGAGAAGGGAGCCGCGCAGACGAGGAGGGAGAGGCGGCTGAAGAGCGGCGAGAACCGCTTCAAATGTAAGTCAGCCCCTCTCCCTTACTCTCTTTCTCTCTCTCTCCCTCCTTCCACCACCTGCCGCAATGTGTAAAATGGGGACCTGTGCCTGCCACAATGTGTAAAATGGGGACCTGTGCCTGCCACAATGTGTAAAATGGGGACCTGTGCCTGCCACAATGTGTAAAATGGGGACCTGTACCTGCCGCTATGTGTAAAATGGGGACCTGTGCCTGCCACAATGTGTAAAATGGGGACCTGTACCTGCCGCTATGTGTAAAATGGGGACCTGTGCCTGCCGCAATGTGTAAAATGGGGACCTGTGCCTGCCGCAATGTGTAAAATGGGGACCTGTGCACTATAAAAGGGGGCACATGGCTGGGCACTATAAAAGGGGGCACATGGCTGGGCACTTTAAAAGGGGGCAGATGGCTGGGCACATATAAGGCAGGTGGAGCGGTAAATTTTGGATAGACCTACAGATACAACCGGCCCTTTGATGGGGACCAAACTGCTGATGCGGCCCCCGATGAATTTGAGTTTGACACCCCTGACCTAAAGGATAAAAAAAGGTGCAGACTAGATGGGCCAAGTTGTTCATATCTGCTGTCAAATTCTATGTTTCTATGTTTAAAATGGGTCTTTCTGAAGACCTCAGTCCTTAATAGAAAATGGAAGCATTTAGAAACAACAGCGACTCCACGAAGCGGAAGACCACGTAAAATCACAGAGCGGGGTCAACGACTGCTAAGGCACATGATGCGTAAAAGTCACCAACGCTCTGCTGATTCCATAGCTGAAGAGTTCCAAACTTCCACTTGAGTTAATGTAAGCACAAAAACTGTGCAATGGGAGCTTAATGGAATGTGTTTCCATGGTGAGCAGCTGCATGCAAGCCTCACATCTTCAAATCCAATGCCAAGTGCCGGATGGAGTGGTGCAAAGCACATCGACACTAGACTGTGGAGCAGTGGAAACGTGTTCTGTGGGGTGACAAATCACGCTTCTCTGTTTGGCAGTCAGATGGGTGAGTCTGGATTTGGTGGATGGTGGGAGAACGTTACTTGCCTGATTGCATTAGCGCCACCTGTGAAGTTTGGTGAAGGAGGGAAAATGGTATGGGGCTGCATTTCAGGGTTTGGGCTAGGCCCCTTATCTCCAGTGAAGGGCAATCTTAATGCTTCAGCATACCAAGAAATTTTGGACAATGATATGCTTCCAACGTTATGGCAACAGTTTGGGGAAGGCCCTTTTCTATTCCAACATGATTGTGCCCCAGTGCACAAAGCAAGGACTATAAAGACATGGTTTGATGAGCTCAGCGTGGAACATCTTGACTGGCCGGCACAGAGCCATGACCTCAACCCCATCAAGCACCTTTGGGATGAATTGGAACAGAGATTGCGAGCCAGGCTCTCTCATCCAACAGTGCCTGACCTCATAAATGCGCTACAGAATGAATGGACACAAATTCCCACAGAAACACTCCAAAATCTTGTGAGAAACCTTCCAAGAAGAGTGGAAGCTGTTGCAGCTGCAAAACGGTGATCAACTCCATATTAAGGTATATGTATTTGAATACAATGTCATTACAGTCCCTTTTGGTGTAATGGGCAGGCCTCCAAATACTTTTGCCCATATAGTGTATGTCAAATAGGAAGTGGAACATAAGATTTAGTCTTCCCATACCGCTTGCTGTCACTGATACTTATAGACCTTACCAAACACAACAACAATAAGGCTGCGCTTAGAGAGATGAATTGTCTAGATAACAAAATAAAATTTATTAGACTTAAAATCTGTCCATTGGACAATTAAAATGAGAATACACTGTGATAAATAGCCTCTGATTACCTTTTAAACAACACATAAGCTTGTTCCAGATAAACCATAGGACCCTGTATGCTTAGAACCAACTGAATCCTGGGGCTATAGCATAGTCCCTGGGCTGGAGAAATATGTCCCAACGCTAGAGGATTAGCAGTTCCAATATTAAATCATGAGTTAAAGGAAAGTCCTCACCAGTTGTGCGTTTTGGTGAACAAAAGTCCAGTCCTTAGTTGTGGATGTGGTTCAAGTCGAGCAGATTTTGGGGTCCAAGGTGGTCCAAGCTTGAGGTGATAAGTTGTGATGGGATGATAAGGAGGCTCACACCTGACGCGTTTCACAGTTTCTGCTGCTTTATCAAAGGTGACTTTAGCTCACAACTAACAGTGTATTTATACCCTGGTTAATTACCTCATTCAAAACATATGTGTAGACAATTCATCTCTTTGTGTGTGCTCAAACTTACAAATAGATCTGAAAATTACAATGTCTCATTTACATGATTAATGTTACATATACAACTGTTTCCGTTACACCTATATAATGAAAGAATCAACTGGCAGACAGTAAGAGTTCATAATCAAAAAATGAGATACGTTTTTGATTTGACCCTTTTAAAGTATAAAAGTAAGGTAGTGCTTCACGAGTCAATAAGAATGTTATCCTGTTTTAATAAAACATTTATGCTAGCCACCATTTAGGAAGTCCGGAGAGTCCCATCACGTGACCGCGCAGAGCCATGGAAGGGAGGTGGAAATACACCCCATCACCATGGAAACAGTTCCGGTTCACAGACTGGAAGTGTGGGAGTCAGTATATGGCTCAACACACGGATATTACGTTACACAAGTCCGGTCACGTGATCATGCCGGCGCTGCAAGATTGGGGCGGAAAATAGGCTCCGTTACCATAGCGTTAGATGCGGTCCAAAGGCCGGAAGTAAGTGGGCTCGCGTGCGTTCCAACACCCGCAGCTCCCTCATATCATAAATTTTAAATTAAATTTTAATTAAATATGATTAAACTTCGTTTTAGTATGCCTCTGAGTCTAATTAGATTAATGAAAAAGGTTTATTTTTTTAAGTTTGAGCACACACAAAGAGATGAATTGTCTACACATATGTTTTGAATGAGGTAATTAACCAGGGTATAAATACACTGTTAGTTGTGAGCTAAAGTCACCTTTGATAAAGCAGCAGAAGCTGTGAAACGCGTCAGGTGTGAGCCTCCTTATCATCCCATCACAACTTATCACCTCAAGCTTGGACCACCTTGGACCCCAAAATCTGCTCGACTTGAACCACATCCACAACTAAGGACTGGACTTTTGTTCACCAAAACGCACAACTGGTGAGGACTTTCCTTTAACTCATGATTTAATATTGGAACTGCTAATCCTCCAGCGTTGGGACATATTTCTCCAGCCCAGGGACTATGCTATAGCCCCAGGATTCAATTGGTTCTAAGCATACAGGGTCCTATGGTTTATCTGGAACAAGCTTATGTGTTGTTTAAAAGGTGATCAGAGGCTATTTATCACAGTGTATTCTCATTTTAATTGTCCAATGGACAGATTTTAAGTCTAATAAATTTTATTTTGTTATCTAGACAATTCATCTCTCTAAGCGCAGCCTTATTGTTGTTG
Source organism: Pseudophryne corroboree (assembly GCF_028390025.1). NCBI lineage: Eukaryota > Metazoa > Chordata > Amphibia > Anura > Myobatrachidae > Pseudophryne > Pseudophryne corroboree. The sequence continues at coordinate 197,011,365 of NC_086450.1, read as the reverse complement.
TATTTTAGTTTGATTTTTCTACATAGGTGTAACTATCCTATACAGGCAGCTGCTGCACTCTCTAATTGGAATCACACCCACAGCGCCCTTTCCAACCTAGGTTGGCTTGTTCTATCACTTTGCACTAGAGATGAGCGCCGGAAATTTTTCGGGTTTTGTGTTTTGGTTTTGGGTTCGGTTCCGCGGCCGTGTTTTGGGTTCGACCGCGTTTTGGCAAAACCTCACCGAATTTTTTTTGTCGGATTCGGGTGTGTTTTGGATTCGGGTGTTTTTTTAAAAAAACCCTAAAAAACAGCTTAAATCATAGAATTTGGGGGTAATTTTGATCCCAAAGTATTATTAACCTCAAAAAACATAATTTACACTCATTTTCAGCCTATTCTGAACACATCACACCTCACAATATTATTTTTAGTCCTAAAATTTGCACCGAGGTCGCTGTGTGAGTAAGATAAGCGACCCTAGTGGCCGACACAAACACCGGGCCCATCTAGGAGTGGCACTGCAGTGTCACGCAGGATGGCCCTTCCAAAAAACCCTCCCCAAACAGCACATGACGCAAAGAAAAAAAGAGGCGCAATGAGGTAGCTGACTGTGTGAGTAAGATTAGCGACCCTAGTGGCCGACACAAACACCGGGCACATCTAGGAGTGGCACTGCAGTGTCACGCAGGATGTCCCTTCCAAAAAACCCTCCCCAAACAGCACATGACGCAAAGAAAAAAAGAGGCGCAATGAGGTAGCTGTGTGAGTAAGATTAGCGACCCTAGTGGCCGACACAAACACCGGGCCCATCTAGGAGTGGCACTGCAGTGTCACGCAGGATGTCCCTTCCAAAAAACCCTCCCCAATCAGCACATGATGCAAAGAAAAAGAAAAGAAAAAAGAGGTGCAAGATGGAATTATCCTTGGGCCCTCCCACCCACCCTTATGTTGTATAAACAAAACAGGACATGCACACTTTAACCAACCCATCATTTCAGTGACAGGGTCTGCCACACGACTGTGACTGATATGACGGGTTGGTTTGGACCCCCCCCAAAAAAGAAGCAATTAATCTCTCCTTGCACAAACTGGCTCTACAGAGGCAAGATGTCCACCTCATCTTCACCCTCCGATATATCACCGTGTACATCCCCCTCCTCACAGATTATCAATTCGTCCCCACTGGAATCCACCATCTCAGCTCCCTGTGTACTTTGTGGAGGCAATTGCTGCTGGTCAATGTCTCCGCGGAGGAATTGATTATAATTCATTTTAATGAACATCATCTTCTCCACATTTTCTGGATGTAACCTCGTACGCCGATTGCTGACAAGGTGAGCGGCGGCACTAAACACTCTTTCGGAGTACACACTTGTGGGAGGGCAACTTAGGTAGAATAAAGCCAGTTTGTGCAAGGGCCTCCAAATTGCCTCTTTTTCCTGCCAGTATAAGTACGGACTGTGTGACGTGCCTACTTGGATGCGGTCACTCATATAATCCTCCACCATTCTATCAATGTTGAGAGAATCATATGCAGTGACAGTAGACGACATGTCCGTAATCGTTGTCAGGTCCTTCAGTCCGGACCAGATGTCAGCATCAGCAGTCGCTCCAGACTGCCCTGCATCACCGCCAGCGGGTGGGCTCGGAATTCTGAGCCTTTTCCTCGCACCCCCAGTTGCGGGAGAATGTGAAGGAGGAGATGTTGACAGGTCGCGTTCCGCTTGACTTGACAATTTTGTCACCAGCAGGTCTTTCAACCCCAGCAGACCTGTGTCTGCCGGAAAGAGAGATCCAAGGTAGGCTTTAAATCTAGGATCGAGCACGGTGGCCAAAATGTAGTGCTCTGATTTCAACAGATTGACCACCCGTGAATCCTTGTTAAGCGAATTAAGGGCTGCATCCACAAGTCCCACATGCCTAGCGGAATCGCTCCGTGTTAGCTCCTTCTTCAATGCCTCCAGCTTCTTCTGCAAAAGCCTGATGAGGGGAATGACCTGACTCAGGCTGGCAGTGTCTGAACTGACTTCACGTGTGGCAAGTTCAAAGGGCATCAGAACCTTGCACAACGTTGAAATCATTCTCCACTGCACTTGAGACAGGTGCATTCCACCTACTATATCGTGCTCAATTGTATAGGCTTGAATGGCCTTTTGCTGCTCCTCCAACCTCTGAAGCATATAGAGGGTTGAATTCCACCTCGTTACCACTTCTTGCTTCAGATGATGGCAGGGCAGGTTCAGTAGTTTTTGGTGGTGCTCCAGTTTTCTGTACGTGGTGCCTGTACGCCGAAAGTGTCCCGCAATTCTTCTGGCCACCGACAGCATCTCTTGCACGCCCCTGTCGTTTTTTAAAAAATTCTGCACCACCAAATTCAAGGTATGTGCAAAACATGGGACGTGCTGGAATTGGCCCAGATTTAATGCACACACAATATTGCTGGCGTTGTCCGATGCCACAAATCCACAGGAGAGTCCAATTGGGGTAAGCCATTCCGCGATGATCTTCCTCAGTTGCCGTAAGAGGTTTTCAGCTGTGTGCGTATTCTGGAAAGCGGTGATACAAAGCGTAGCCTGCCTAGGAAAGAGTTGGCGTTTGCGAGATGCTGCTACTGGTGCCGCCGCTGCTGTTCTTGCGGCGGGAGTCCATACATCTACCCAGTGGGCTGTCACAGTCATATAGTCCTGACCCTGCCCTGCTCCACTTGTCCACATGTCCGTGGTTAAGTGGACATTGGGTACAGCTGCATTTTTTAGGACACTGGTGACTCTTTTTCTGAGGTCTGTGTACATTTTCGGTATCGCCTGCCTAGAGAAATGGAACCTAGATGGTATTTGGTACCGGGGACACAGTACCTCAAACAAGTCTCTAGTTGGCTCTGCAGTAATGATGGATACCGGAACCACGTTTCTCACCACCCAGGATGCCAAGGCCTCAGTTATCCGCTTTGCAGTAGGATGACTGCTGTGATATTTCATCTTCCTCGCAAAGGACTGTTGAACAGTCAATTGCTTACTGGAAGTAGTACAAGTGGGCTTACGACTTCCCCTCTGGGATGACCATCGACTCCCAGCGGCAACAACAGCAGCGCCAGCAGCAGTAGGCGTTACACGCAAGGATGCATCGGATGAATCCCAGGCAGGAGAGGACTCGTCAGACTTGCCAGTGACATGGCCTGCAGGACTATTGGCATTCCTGGGGAAGGAGGAAATTGACACTGAGGGAGTTGGTGGGGTGGTTTGCGTGAGCTTGGTTACAAGAGGAAGGGATTTACTGGTCAGTGGACTGCTTCCGCTGTCACCCAAAGTTTTTGAACTTGTCACTGACTTATTATGAATGCGCTGCAGGTGACGTATAAGGGAGGATGTTCCGAGGTGGTTAACGTCCTTACCCCTACTTATTACAGCTTGACAAAGGGAACACACGGCTTGACACCTGTTGTCCGCATTTCTGGTGAAATACCTCCACACCGAAGAGCTGATTTTTTTGGTATTTTCACCTGGCATGTCAACGGCCATATTCCTCCCACGGACAACAGGTGTCTCCCCGGGTGCCTGACTTAAACAAACCACCTCACCATCAGAATCCTCCTGGTCAATTTCCTCCCCAGCGCCAGCAACACCCATATCCTCCTCATCCTGGTGTACTTCAACACTGACATCTTCAATCTGACTATCAGGAACTGGACTGCGGGTGCTCCTTCCAGCACTTGCAGGGGGCATGCAAATAGTGGAAGGCGCATGCTCTTCACGTCCAGTGTTGGGAAGGTCAGGCATCGCAAACGACACAATTGGACTCTCCTTGTGGATTTGGGATTTCAAAGAACGCACAGTTCTTTGCGGTGCTTTTGCCAGCTTGAGTCTTTTCAGTTTTCTAGCGAGAGGCTGAGTGCTTCCATCCTCATGTGAAGCTGAACCACTAGCCATGAACATAGGCCAGGGCCTCAGCCGTTCCTTGCCACTCCGTGTGGTAAATGGCATATTGGCAAGTTTACGCTTCTCCTCCGACAATTTTATTTTAGGTTTTGGAGTCCTTTTTTTTCTGATATTTGGTGTTTTGGATTTGACATGCTCTGTACTATGACATTGGGCATCGGCCTTGGCAGACGACGTTGCTGGCATTTCATCGTCTCGGCCATGACTAGTGGCAGCAGGTTCAGCACGAGGTGGAAGTGGATCTTGATCTTTCCCTAATTTTGGAACCTCAACTTTTTTGTTCTCCATATTTTATAGGCAGAACTAAAAGGCACCTCAGGTAAACAATGGAGATGGATGGATTGGATACTAGTATACAATTATGGACGGACTGCCACGGTTAGGTGGTATAAAAAAACCACGGTTAGGTGGTATATATTATAATAATAATACAATTATGGATGGACGGACTGCCTGCCGACTGCCGACACAGAGGTAGCCACAGCCGTGAACTACCGCACTGTACACTGGTTGATAAAGAGATAGTAGTATACTCGTAACAACTAGTATGACACTATGACGACGGTATAAAGAATGAAAAAAAAACCACGGTTAGGTGGTAGGTATATAATAATAAATAATACAATTCTGGTCGGACGGACTGCCTGCCGTGTGCCGACACAGAGGTAGCCACAGCCGTGAACTACCGCACTGTACACTGGTTGATAAAGAGATAGTAGTATACTCGTAACAATTAGGATGACACTATGACGGTATAAAGAATGAAAAAAAAACCACGGTTAGGTGGTAGGTATATAATAATAAATAATACAATTCTGGTCGGACGGACTGCCTGCCGTGTGCCGACACAGAGGTAGCCACAGCCGTGAACTACCGCACTGTACACTGGTTGATAAAGAGATAGTAGTATACTCGTAACAATTAGGATGACACTATGACGGTATAAAGAATGAAAAAAAAACCACGGTTAGGTGGTAGGTATATAATAATAAATAATACAATTCTGGTCGGACGGACTGCCTGCCGTGTGCCGACACAGAGGTAGCCACAGCCGTGAACTACCACACTGTACACTGGTTGATAAAGAGATAGTAGTATACTCGTAACAATTAGGATGACACTATGACGGTATAAAGAATGAAAAAAAAACCACGGTTAGGTGGTAGGTATATAATAATAAATAATACAATTCTGGTCGGACGGACTGCCTGCCGTGTGCCGACACAGAGGTAGCCACAGCCGTGAACTACCGCACTGTACACTGGTTGATAAAGAGATAGTAGTATACTCGTAACAATTAGGATGACACTATGACGGTATAAAGAATGAAAAAAAAACCACGGTTAGGTGGTAGGTATATAATAATAAATAATACAATTCTGGTCGGACGGACTGCCTGCCGTGTGCCGACACAGAGGTAGCCACAGCCGTGAACTACCGCACTGTACACTGGTTGATAAAGAGATAGTAGTATACTCGTAACAATTAGGATGACACTATGACGGTATAAAGAATGAAAAAAAAACCACGGTTAGGTGGTAGGTATATAATAATAAATAATACAATTCTGGTCGGACGGACTGCCTGCCGTGTGCCGACACAGAGGTAGCCACAGCCGTGAACTACCGCACTGTACACTGGTTGATAAAGAGATAGTAGTATACTCGTAACAATTAGGATGACACTATGACGGTATAAAGAATGAAAAAAAAACCACGGTTAGGTGGTAGGTATATAATAATAAATAATACAATTCTGGTCGGACGGACTGCCTGCCGTGTGCCGACACAGAGGTAGCCACAGCCGTGAACTACCGCACTGTACACTGGTTGATAAAGAGATAGTAGTATACTCGTAACAATTAGGATGACACTATGACGGTATAAAGAATGAAAAAAAAACCACGGTTAGGTGGTAGGTATATAATAATAAATAATACAATTCTGGTCGGACGGACTGCCTGCCGTGTGCCGACACAGAGGTAGCCACAGCCGTGAACTACCGCACTGTACACTGGTTGATAAAGAGATAGTAGTATACTCGTAACAATTAGGATGACACTATGACGGTATAAAGAATGAAAAAAAAACCACGGTTAGGTGGTAGGTATATAATAATAAATAATACAATTCTGGTCGGACGGACTGCCTGCCGTGTGCCGACACAGAGGTAGCCACAGCCGTGAACTACCGCACTGTACACTGGTTGATAAAGAGATAGTAGTATACTCGTAACAATTAGGATGACACTATGACGGTATAAAGAATGAAAAAAAAACCACGGTTAGGTGGTAGGTATATAATAATAAATAATACAATTCTGGTCGGACGGACTGCCTGCCGTGTGCCGACACAGAGGTAGCCACAGCCGTGAACTACCGCACTGTACTGTGTCTGCTGCTAATATAGACTGGTTGATATTTAAAGAGATATTAGTAGTATACAACAATACTATACTGGTGGTCAGGCACTGGTCACCACTCCTGCAGCAAAAGTGTGCACTGTTAATTAATATAATTGTACTCCTGGCTCCTGCTAACAACCTGCAGTGCTCCCCAGTCTCCCCCACAATTAATTATAAGCTTTTAATTTATACATTGATGACTGTGCAGCACACTGGGCTGAGCTGAGTGCACACAGACTGAGTCACACTGTGTGACTGACTGTGCTGTGTATCGTTTTTTTTTTCAGGCAGAGAACGGATATAGCAGAGAGAAGTGAACGGATATATTATATTAAATAAAAGTTAACTAGCTGCTGCACTGGTCACTGACTGTGGTAAACTAACTCTGTCTGCGACTCTGCACAATCTCTCTCTATCTAATCTATCTATCTCTATTCTAATGGAGAGGACGCCAGACACGTCCTCTCCCTATCAATCTCAATGCACGAGTGAAAATGGCGGCGACGCGCGGCTCCTTATATAGAATCCGAGTCTCGCGATAGAATCCGAGCCTCGCGAGAATCCGACAGCGTCATGATGACGTTCGGGCGCGCTCGGGTTAACCGAGCAAGGCGGGAAGATCCGAGTCGCTCGGACCCGTGGAAAAAAAAGTGAAGTTCGTGCGGGTTCGGATTCAAAGAAACCGAACCCGCTCATCTCTACTTTGCACCTTACCAAACACGCATTAGTTATTTCAAGAAATAATATGTTCTATTCTTTTAAGTCCCATAAATCCCAGTGAAAGCAAGGGCACTATAATTACTCCTGCCCAATAAAATTCAACTAGGAATACATATCTCAAATTGCATAACAACTGATTCATGTAAACTATCTTATGAGTCCACTATACCCCTTTTTTCCTTTTTTACCGTGCACGGAAATCTTATCAGCTGCAGTTTTGTCCATGTAAATGAATAAATATATATATATATATATATATATATATATATATATATATATGTGTGTATGCTCTTTGATAAAGGCGCATGTAGCACGGAAATGGCTGTTAGGGCTTTCAGGAGAAATGTCTCCCATGCTGTATTGAGCATTGACTGGGTGCATGTTAAGTATTATGCATTGCCTTGCCTTGAGCATTTGCCATATGGAAAACTTTTTATGGCATTAAAATTCACTTTGCACTTTAATGCTATAAATTCACTTTGCACTTTACTTTATGTGCTGGTCCCTGTCGGTTTGTTGCTATGCTGCTGAAGATCAGTATATATATATATATATATATATATATATATACACTGCTCAAAAAAATAATGGGAACACTAAAATAGCACATCCTAGATCTGAATGATTGAAATATTCTTATTAAATACTTTGTTCTTCACATAGTTGAATGTGCTGACAACAAAATCACACAAAAATTATCAATGGAAATCAAATATATTAACCCATGGAGGTCTGGATTTGGAGTCACACTCAAAATTAAAGTGGAAAAACACACTACAGGCTGAGCCAACTTTGATGTAATGTCCTTAAAACAAGTCAAAATAAGGCTCAGTAGTGTGTGTGTGGCCTTCACGTGCCTGTATGACCTCCCTACAATGCCTAGGCATGCTCCTGATGAGGTGGCGGATGGTCTCCTGAGGGATCTCCTCCCAGACCTGGACTAAAGCATCCGCCAACTCCTGGACAGTCTGTGGTGCAACGTGGCATTGGTGGATGGAGCGAGACGTGATGTCCCAGATGTGCTCAGTTGGATTCAGGTCTGGGGAACGGGCGGGCCAGTCCATAGCATCAATGCCTTCATCTTGCAGGAACTGCTGACACACTCCAGCCACATGAGGTCTAGCATTGTCTTGCATTAGGAGGAACCCAGGGCCAACCGCACCAGCATATGGTCTCACAAGGGGTCTGAAGATATCATCTCGGTACCTAATGCGGCCCCCCAAAGAAATGCCACCCCACACCATTACTGACCCACTGCCAAACCGGTCATGCTGGAGGATGTTGCAGGCAGCAGAACGTTCTCCTTGGCGTCTCCAGACTCTGTCACGTCTGTCACATGTGCTCAGTGAGAACCTGTTTTCATCTGTGAAGAGCACAGGGCACCAGTGGCGAATTTGCCAATCTTGGTGTTCTCTGGCAAATGCCAAACATCCTGCACGGTGTTGGGCTGTAAGCACAACCCCCACCTGTGGACGTCGGGCCCTCTTACCACCCTCATGGAGTCTGTTTCTGATCGTTTGAGTAGACACATGCACATTTGTGGCTTGCTGGAGGTCATTTTGCAGGGCTCTGGCAGTGCTCCTCCTGTTCCTCCTTGCACAAAGGCGGAGGTAGCAGTCCTGCTGCTGGGTTGTTGCCCTCCTACGGCCTCCTCCACGTCTCCTGATGTACTGGCCTGGCTCCTGGTAGCGCCTCCATGCTCTGGACACTACGCTGACAGACACAGCAAACCTTCTTGCCACAACTCGCATTGATGTGCCATCCTGGATGAGCTGCACTACCTGAGCCACTTGTGTAGGTTGTAGACTCCGTCTCGTGCTACCACTAGAGTGAAAGCACCGCCAGCTTCCAAAAGTGACCAAAACATCAGCCAGAAAGCATAGGAGCTAAGAAGTGGTCTGTGGTCACCACCTGCAGAACAACTCCTTTATTGGGGGTGTCTTGCTAATTGCCTATAATTCCCACCTGTTGTCTATTCCATTTGCACAACAGCATGTGAAATTGATTGTCAATCAGTGTTGCTTCCTTAGTGGACAGTTTGATTTCACAGAAGTGTGATTGACTTGGAGTTACATTGTGTTGTTTAAGTGTTCCCTTTATTTTTTTGAGCAGTGTGTATATATATATATATATATATATATATATATTTGGATCCAATTAACTTTGCATTTCCATTAAACACTGAGCTTTTAATTAATGGGAGATAATGTTCCAATGACCCCCATAGTGTGAGAGAATGAGTTTCCAGCAATAAGCATGTTTATACTTATAAATTATGATACTAGAATTGGATTGCAGTAGGAACAGGGCTGACCCGACCGTTATGCTGAGTACGCAGCCGAGTAAGGCGCCACAGTGAGGAGGGCACCGGGGGTATACAAATAGCGGCGGCGTGGACCAACAGCCAATCATGCAGCGGCTGGGTTCCTGGGGATTCATGGGGATTATGGTCCGTCCTAGAGGAGCAGGGGGTAGAGGGGAGAGAGCACTCCATGAGACAGGGGTGGAGGAGAAGGCAGGAAGGCAGTGGCTGGGAGAGCCATTTGATGCCAGGCTATAGCTGCTGCAGGAAGTGAGGGACAGACTGGCCAACGATAGGCTCTTACACTCGCCGGGGGGGGGCTTCCAGACCAGCTGGGAATGTGGCTGCATCAGAGCCAGGCTCCGAGAATCCCTGGACTGCACCCAGGCTTGTGAAGCAGATGGAAGTTCCAGGGTTGGCATGGGAAAGATGAGCTGCCTGTGGTCAGCGCCCTGCTGTTGCACCTACTGGGCAAGTGGCCCACACGTAGGGTCACTATCGTTCACCTGTTGCTGTCTCCAGATCGAGGGGCTCAGCTCCCCTGGCTGTGGAACTAGTACATGCTGGTATACTCCCCCATTATCTGTGTGTGACTCTCAATATATCTGTGTTTGACATATTACTGGTATGCAAGCTGTTGTGTTTCTCCTACAGCTGACTGTAAGCTACATTGCCTCCTCAGTCACCCACTATCTGCCTGTCACCCCTGCCTTCCCAGTCACCCACTCTCTCCCTGTACCCTTGGGGTTACTATTGTGTGGCAGCGCCTCTTCCTTGTTAGACCACACCCCATTTTGCGGCCTTCTGCCCATGCTGTGCCTTTAAAAAGTTTATCGCATCAAGGGGCGCCAAAATTTATATTCGGTTACCAGAGGGACTAAACTCGGGCTGGCCCTGAGTAGGAATAAATTAGTCCAAATAATGCTCCTACTGTAACTGTCTCAGTTACAGTAGGAGTATTAAATAGACTAGCGGTCTATCCCTTCCTGTGAGGTTACACAGAGAAACATACCCATTTTCCCTCTATAGGGAGCTGAAACTAATAGCTGAGGCTTTGTGTGGCCATAACTTAAATCTATTTTTATAGTAATAGCAAGTAACTGTAGCACTCTATAATAAAGTTCAGTAACCATACTAAACTAGAAATTTCAGTAACTGCTGAACTGCCTGCTCAAAGTCTGCCACTGTGCTATATGTGAAGCACTGGGTGAATGATGTGTCTGTCTGAATACTAGCCTTTGCCTAGTGCAGTGGTTTCCAAACTTTTTTGAATCACGGCACCCAGGGGCATAAGTTAATACCAAACATCCGGAGGCAAAAAAATTATATTGCCCCCCCCCCCCCCCCTTGGCCCAGTTATGGTATACACGCACACAGCCACAAATACACACACTCATATATATATATACAAATACACACCCAACCACATATATACACACAGTCATATATGTATATATACATACACACACTATACCACTTATACACAAATAGCCACATATACACACACACAGCCACATAGCTACATACTCACACCTATACAAATACACACATAGCTACATACTCACACCTATACAAATACACACACACAGCCACATTGACGTACACACTGTCCCAACCCTCACACTCTCCTCCATCATTCAGTTACAGCTTAGTTCTCACCATTGGCAGGTGTCAGCATGTAGGAGTCGGGCAGCGGCGTTGAGGGGAAGTAGCTGAAGCTGGCCAGCTGTGCTGTGAGGCGGGAGCCGGGCAGCTGCCCTATGGGGCGGGAGCCGGCCAGCCGTCCTGTCATCAGGCTGAGCCGGAGCTGGGCAGCTGCGCCATCGGAGTGAGGGGGAGGGCGGGCGGAAGGCGGACAGACGTGGTATCATTATGCGGGAGCCGGAGCCGACCAGCCGCACTTGTCAGGGGGTGGGACCTGGCGGGTCATGCGGGAGACGGGAGATGCAGCCGGACAGCTGCACTGTCAGAGGCAATGGAGAAGGTGCTCCCGTCACTGCTGGAGCCCGGCGGCAACCGACTCCATTGCCTCCCGGACTTCCGCCACTGACGGCACCCTAGAATATCAGAATTTTTTTCACGGCACCCCTAGGCCACAAATTTCTTATTGAGAAATTTAGAAAGAAATATTACATTAAGTAGATCGCGTTTATATGTCATCCTTAGGGTCAGTTGTGTGGTGAGGGACAAGATTTGCTTCTGTTTGACCACATATTTTATGACTGGCAGCCACCAGCACTGGTTTTGCCTATTATATTGACCATGAATAATTTGAATTGGTCCTGGACCACCAACCCAGGGCACCCCTGCAAGTGTCCCGAGGCACCCCAGGGAGCCACGGCACACAGTTTGGGAACCTCTGGCCTAGTGTGTGTTGGGTGCTGTGTACCAGCGCTGCCTCTTGGCTCTCATGCTGCTCTGTCTCTCTCCCTACTCCTCCTACTGTGCTGGGCTAGGAAGTGGCTGTGTTATGGATACCTCCCTCCTGCCTCATAGCTGTAGCTCTGCCCACCAGCCATCACTCAGGCTGTCATAGCCACTCCCCTGACTCTGCCCTCTACTCTCCTATTGGTAGCCAGTGGTTGCTCTCTCTCTCTCCTGTCACTTAAGCCAACTTTTCTATCAGCAGCTCCCGTCCCCTGCTCTCCCTGCAGCCGCTTGGTCAGTACTGGGACACTCTCTGCCGCAGATGCCCACCTGTCACTGCCAGGCAGCCATTACCAGCACCCACTCTGGCACCCCTCTCTCAGCCCTCAATGCCGGTGCCTGTTTACAGCTCTACTGTAGCAGCACTACGAGCCCCGGCCATGCTTCCTTCCCTGCTCCCTCTCTGGCTTCTGACCGCTGGCGTCCCAAGCGCCAGGACCCCAATACCTTCCCATTTGTTGGTGCCTTTTAATTTATTTTACCTTTTATGGTGCTATATGTTACCCTATTGGGAGATTTTGCAACTGCATTTTTTCATGGAATCCTTCTCCCCATGTCTTCAATAGTTTATTTACAAATTATGGCGGCATTCCACCTATTAGTTAGAGCTAGATACAATTTAATTGTGGCGACATTGTACAAATGTTACTTTATAATAGAAATAGATAGATAGATAGATAGATAGATAGATAGATAGATAGATAGATAGATAGATAGATAGATAGATAGATAGATAGAGAGATAGAGAGAGAGATAGATAGATAGAGAGAGAGATATAGGCATCTCACCAACAACTTCTGGGTGTTGTTGATGGGGAGAAGAGTGGGCACTATGTTACTAAGCCCCGCCCACTCACAGCAAAATGCCATGATTTGCGGGTCTGTTGGGAGGGGAGCTGGGCTAAAATGTATTTATTTATTTATTAACAGTTTCTTATATAGCGCAGTAAAATTCCATTGCGCTTTACAATTGTATACAATGATAAAACAAAACTGGGTAATAATAACAAACAGTCATAGAGGTAGGAAGGTCCTGCTCGCAAGTTTACAATCTATTAATGAAACCATTTTCAATAAATATCTTCAATTTGCCATAAGGGTTCGGGGCTTTGTAATATCGTGCTTCCTCTCTTCATTGTCAGGAGGGTTTCTGGGTACTCAGAACCCCTCCCCCCGCGTGCACTACTGAGAGAATTTTGCCAATAGTACCCCTTTGCTTGCCTTCGGCGTGTGCAGCCAAAATTGGGGCATGTCCTCAGATAAAGGCGGTGGCCTGGTGGAAGCCCCCACTGCTATCACAGAGGGGGCATTAGCGTAGTGGGGAGACACCATGATTACATCATTCTGTGGGCGTACCCAGCATCCCTAGAGACTTCTCAGTGACAGGAGCCGGTTGCTGCAGGATGTTGTCATGCTGCAGCACCCAGCTCCTGTCATTGTGGAGGAGCCGGTATTTGGTGTCCCCCACCCTTCACGTAATGCCTTTGCCTTTAGTACATTCTGGTGATAATAAAATAATGTGAAAAGGGTGTGAAAACACCTTTTTCACATATTTTACTAAAATAATTTTGATAAATATGCTCATAATTATCCCCCAGTGTATGTTCAGGGGACTGCAGCAAAAGCAGCCTACATAAGTTTCTATGGGAGCAGCTTTATTGCTGAATTTTCCTTGGCATCCTGGAGCTTGGCCCTAGTAACTACAACCATGTAAAGATGGTTTTAGCCATTGTAGACTTTAGGCTACACTCCACAAAATGAATTGGAGATCTGTAGGGTCCCCCTCAGCAATAGTCACCTGTGCACGTGTGATATGATAATGAGAAAACACAGATGCGGATCTCAAGTGCCGGCATAACATACTGCACCCCATAAATTGTTGTTTTGTAGGAAGTTAATATGTCAGTGTTGTCAGGGTCGTAATTAGGGGTGTGCAAACAGTGCCACTGCACAGAAAGCAGAGTCCTGTGGACGGCACTGACGCTTACCCACTGACCATTCATCTGGCTGGCAGGGTGCCTGGAATGGCACCCTGCAGCCAGAACCACTAATGCAGTGCTGCCCGAAGCATCATTTGGACACACCAGATGTGCACACTACAGCTCTTACACTGCCCTTCACATGCGCTCAGGAGGCATGTCTGGCACAAGTCCTAAGTGTTGACATTTACTGTATGGGCTGGACAGGGGCAGCTTAACGGAGCAAGGGATCAAACCTAGAGAAGCAGAGCATATTCCATCCAGCCAGGGCCGAAACGATAATTTTTGACACTCGGGGCAAGGCAGTCATTTAGCGCCCCATCCCCCCCCTCCCAAAAAAAAACACCTAAAAAACCCACCTGCCATACACTGTGCCCCCCACAAATACACTGTGCCCCCACACACACACACTGTGTCCCCATACATATACACACACTGTGCCCCCATACACACACAGTGTCCCCATACATATACATACACTGTGACCCCATGCACACACACACACACACACACACACACACACACACACACACACACAGTGACCCGATACATATACATACACTGTGCCCCCATACACACACACACACACTGTGTCTCCATACACATTCACTGTGCCCTAGGGTTGCCACCTCGTGCATCATCGATTCCTGGAGATCCACCCCCCAAAACCCAACCCCCCCCCCCACCCACCCTCCCGCAGCACCAAGCAATGTTCATGTAAATGAAATGATGTACCATATTCATAAAATATTTTACGTACAAACAATCTAAATGAAACAGTGTATCTATATAAATAGGAATATAATAGTCGCCACTTGGATAAATCACTGGCAGTTGGTGCCTTAAAACTAGATTGTGTGAAAGAAGGAAGAAGCATGGAAGTGTAAGTGTTGCACACAACCTAATCAATATCAAGCTTCAACAGGTTATACAAACAAATGCAAAAAAAATACATATATCTATCTTGAGCCTCTATTTGTTTCATGCATGCTCATTATATTATAAATATATGTGTGACATGCCTGTCAGCTCTCGTTGCTCTTCTCACATGAGCCGGGCCAGCGTTACTTCACCACCGCAGCCCGGGGAAACGCTGAGGAAGAGCTGCCAATGGCAGCATCACGGCAGCTTCGGCTCAGTCTGGGCTGAACACAGTCTCGCAAGATTTGATGTCATCATCTTGCGAGAGAGGCACTGTAGTTCCCTGAGTTCCTCAGCTGCCAAGGGGAACTGCTGGTGCTCCCAGGGTCCCTTTATTCCTGGAGAATCCAGGAATCCGGGTGAAGGGAAAAGCCTCCTGGAGGGTTGCCACCAAATCCTGGAGAATCCAGGAAATCAGAGAGAGGTGGCAACCCTACTGTGCACACACACTGTGTCCCCACACATATACTTACACTGTGCCCCCGTATAGGTTACACACACATTGTGCCCCCCATATACATAGCTGGACTCACCCTCCCTGCATATGTGGAGCTGACTCTTCCTGGTCATGATCGCTTAGCACCAGTCACAACAGACGGCCCTGATCCTCTCTGCCGCTGGTCTGGCTCATCCTCTGGCTATCTGCCTCCTCTTCACCCTTCTGCTTTTCTTCACCAGAGTGGGCTCTTTGAAGCTGATTCGGTAAGGAGATTCCCCATCTACATAGCCGCAGTGAGTGTGCTGCTGCTGCTCAGGATGGGGGCACAGAGCCCCTGAGCTCTCCTACTATCGATGCCTGTGCCTGGGGACAGAAGGAATGTTCTAATCCTACTAACGGTACAGCTGCCTGTGCCGGGGATAGTGCATGGTCACAATTCTAATTCCGCGCCTCCTTGAATTCGGCACCTGGGTCACGTGCCCCCTTAGCCGCCCCCCCCCCCCCCCCCATGTGCAGCCATGATCCGGCACCCATCTGCTTGCACTACACAATGTAGAATGGGGATTGTGGGGAATAGCCAGCCCTATGCATAGGCAAACTAGGCAAATGCCTATGGCATTTGGAATTCCTAGGGGCACAAGGAGCTTCTGCTGATTAAAATGATGTGCAGCATGCCTATATTCTGTGTGTGACTGCGGCTGTATCTGCATACAAAATGCTACATTACAGTGTGTTCCTGGAAATCACTGTAATGTAGCATTTCATATGCAGATACAGCCACAGTCACACACAGAATATAGACATACTGCATATAATTGTAATCAGAAGAAGCTGCTTGTGCATACTAGTCACATAGCAATGCAAATAACATGCATTTACGGAAGAAAAGGCGCCCGACGTTAGCAAAGCTGCCAGCTGACTGAAGCTAGGCATCTCCTGCTGCATGGCATATTGAGTCAAGATGTATAAGGACACATCTGTATCCAAGCAGAGGCAGTGGTCACAGGGTTAGCGGCCGTGTGAGTGCTGTGTGCGGGTGGGTTGATTGTGCAATAGTGTTCGGCATATGTGTAAGGGGCATTATGTGCTTCATTATGTGTATAAGGGCATTAATAAAGTGCGGCATATATGTAAGGGGCATTATGTGTATAAGGGCATTAATAATGTGCGACATATGTGTAAAGGGCATTATGTGTATAAGGGCATTAATAAAGGTTAACCTAACCCCATCCCCCTTCCCGCAGTCTAACACTAACCCTCCCCCCCACAGCCAATGCCGGTATTCCGGGAAGTGTCAGGATCTCTGCATCGGTATTTTGATTGCCAGGATCCCAACCGCCGGTATTTGCTTAAAGGTATATGTGGGTGTGTGACTAGTGATTCTGTAAGTCTTTTTTTAAAAAGCAAAGGCAGAAACATACAATACAAAAAGCAAATGGTAGAATCCGCTGACCATCTGAAGTCTCATTTTTTTGTATGTGTCAGAGATGGTAATTGCAGGAAATGCTAGTCGTGTTTAATGGATCCTCATTTAATAAAAAAGCAGGGTACGTTTTGTCAGAACAGCAAATAAACCAGTCTTTATCTTCTCTGACGAAATATTGATCTTTGTTGCACTTAAGAGATAACAAATGTGACAGAATTTCACGCTGATGATTTCTGTAGTGCGCTGTATTCAAGCTGCTGGGGTACCTGCCATTAGGGATGAAGTCTTTAGGGTTCATTTACCAACCAGAAACAATAGTGATACAGCACATATAGTTTCACAAACACTGCTGCTAGCCTGCTTGGTCATAAGTAGGTGCCTATCCCTTCCTGCAGTCTGATGTGCATCTATGCAGAGATGTTGCGTGGCTATGTGCGACACAGCAGTCTGAATAATAGTACTTTTCGACAACCAACCTTTTTTATATAGGTTTCCAATTTTATGTCTGTAGCCTGACGCCAGGCTGGGCACTCAACCCCATTCTCAGTGCCACAGATTGATAGTAAGGAGACACATGGCTTGGTCGGTCTTTATTTTATGAGTTACATTTTAATCACATTTGTACATTGTAATTCTGTAATTCTATACATTTATACTTTATATTCATTATCTTACCCATTTGAAATGCTCTTAGATAGAGTCACATGTGTAATAAAGTAATGGACGATACGTAATCACAGCCATCTCAGATACTAAATGGAGTGTTCATTATTTGCCCCTTTCATGCTAACACTGTCAAGGTACAGTGGATACATATCTTATAAAATATCATATATCAAACATAGTACCAGTAGCGGGTTGGGCCACCGGAAAAATGGGAAAGTTCATCTCTGTATGTTGTCTCCGAGACCTCCCTCAGCCTCTGCTGCCTGCCCGCCCTGTGCCTCTCTGTTGGGCCATCCACCCTGCGCTACTGCAGGAAAGCAGTGTGTGCTGCTGTGAGGTTGAGATGGAGTAGGAGCCTGAAGGAGCGGGACATAGACTATTCGTCACCAGTGCAGCAAGTAGAAATATTTCCTTAATGGTACTGAGTGCCGAAAAATGAGCGTGGTCATGTGTTGTGAGGTGGCGTGACCTCATGCCACTGATGGGAGTGGCTACATGACACTAGCGACGTTGACACATGACACAGACACTTTTCTTTGCACTCTGGAGCAGTGCAGTAACTAGACATTTCAGCGCTGTGTGCAAGAAACACCATCGGTGTCCCCCCCCCCATCCCATACACACACACAGGGTTGGCTTAGCCTTACAGAGCAGGGTATGCAGAGAATACCAAAGAAAACGATGTCTCTCACCACTCTGCGTTGCGGCTCTTCTGCCACTTCCGAACTCCTGAGCAGGCCCAGGATGCATAACATTGTGCTACGCTGCTCCTGCCATGCAGAGGGCACTTGCCGATTCTATCTGGCAGCTGGCACGACTCCTCTGATTTCGACTCCCACCGGAGTGCTCCTATTGCCCTCTCTCCAGGGATCCTCTGTAAGATGTTCTTCAGGCCGAGTCCTCGCTATAGGGATTCTTCCGCGGGTCCTGACGGGTCTTGAAGTCAGTGGGGGTTGCTTTCTGTGATGCTTGCACGCCCTTGGTCTCCACTGCCAAGTCTTCTGTGGCCACAAGAAAAAGGGGGACTCCTCCACCATTTTGTTCCCCTCTGCTACAGCTCCTGAGCAGCTTGATCCTTCCAGCTGTCTCCTCCTGGATGGCTTCCGTCAGCGCAGGCACTCCCGAGGACACTCCGGCAGCAGACAGTGGTCTTGTCCGGCTTAGATGCAGTCGGCTCCTGGGTCCTCAGCGCTCCTGCCACTCCAACACACCAGCTGTAATCTGGAAAGTACAGACTCCATTCACTGGCTCCCGAACTCCCACTGCCAGCGGTTCCTTTCTGCTTGGGTGGCAGTTGGGGAAAGTAGCTCCCTGGATGCTCTGATCCTCTTCAGGTGAGTACAATCTTGGCACGGTCCTAGCACAGAGGGAAGACTGCTGCTCTCCCCCAAGCAGAGCCGGACCTAACCAGTTTGATGCCCTAGGCAAGATTTTGTCTGGTGCCTCAGACACAGCACCCTTCACTCAGCAGTACAGATCACAGCAGCAGCCAGCAACACCCATTACCCCTCGGAAAGGGGGAGAGAGGGAAAGAGAGAGAGCGGGGTGAGAGAGTGAGGAAGAGAGCGGGGAGAGAGAAAGAGAGAGTGGGTAGAAAGAGAGTGAGACAGACAGCAGAGTAGAGAAAGTAGGGTGAGAGAGGGAGAGAAAGAGAGAGAGGAGGTGAGAGAGAAAGAGGGGGAGTGAGAGAAGGGGAGCATGGTGTAAGAGATAGAGAGGAGAGGGAAAGAAAGAAAGAAAAAGAATGAAAGAGAGGTGAGACAGAGGAAGGATGAGAGATAAGGTTGAGAGAGAGAGAGAGAGAGAGAGAGAGAGAGGTGAGGCAAGGTTGAGAGAAAGGGTTGAACGAGGGAGAGAGGCGGGGAAGAGAGAGCAGGGCAAAGAGAGAGATAAAGCGTGAAAGTGAGTGAGAAATAAAGAGAAAGCAAGGGAGAAAGAAAGAAAGAAAGAAAGAAAGAAAGAAAGAAAGAAAGAAAGAAAGAAAGAAAGAAAGAAAGAAAGAAAGAAAGAAAGGTGAGAGAGGGAGCTGGGGGAAAGTGTGAAGGGGAGATAGGCGGGGGACAGAGAGAGTGGGAGAGAGAGAGAAATAAAGAGAGTGAAAGAGGTGAGACAACGGCGGGGGTGAGAGAGAGGGGTCAGGGAGGGGACAGGCAGGGGGTGAGAGGGAGGGGAAGAAAGAGAGAAAGAAAGAGGTGAGACAGAGTGGGGGTGGGAGTGAAAGAGAAAGGAGAGAGAAAGGGGAGGGAATAAGAGTGTGAAAGATGTGAGAGACAGCAGGGAAGAGAAAGCAGTGTGAGAGAGGAGACAGAGAGGCACGAGGGGGAGAAAGATAGAGGAGGAGAGAGAGAAAAGTGAGAGGGTTGATAGGGTGGGGGAGCAGAGTGATGGAGATTAGAGAGAGTGAGTGAGGGAGATGAGAGAGAGAGAGAGAGAGAGAGAGAGAGAGAGGGAAAGAGAGAAAGAAAAAGAGAGCGCAAAAGAAAGAGGGAGAGACGGGGAGAAAGAGGGTTCGAGAGAGAGAAAGAGAGAGAGAGAGGTGAGACAGAGAGTGAGGGTGAGAGAGTTGAGAGAGAATAAGAGGTGAGAGAGAGAGGGAGGATGAGAGAAGAAGTTAAGTGAGACGGGGGGGGGGGGTGAGGGAGAGGGTTGAAAGAGGGAGAGGGGGGCGAAGGAGTGACAACAGGGCAGAGATAGGAGGGGGGACAGAGAAAGAGGAAGAAAAAGTGAAAAAGAATGAAAAATAGAAAAAAGAGAGATAGAGAGAGAGAGAGAGAGAGAGTTAGAAAGAAAGATGAGATGGGGGAGAGAGAGGGAGGCGGAGGGGACAGAAAGCAGGAGAGAGAGGGGGGAGAGAGAAAGAAAGAAAGAAAGAAAGAAAGAAAGAAAGAAAGAAAGAAAGAAAGAAAGAAAGGGAAGAGATGTGAAAGAGGAGGGGGGTGAGAGAGAGGGGAGGGGTACATGTGGCATTGTGTACCTCGCTCTGTCCCCCTATCCCCGATACAAGTGTCACTGTGTTGTCGTCCCCTTAAGTACAATCGGCACTGTGTACGCCAGGCAGCAGCGGGTCCCCCTTCTCATCAGTGCCAGGTCCTCCTTTCAGCACCAGCAGCAGCAGGTCCCCTCTTCTGGTTTTTGTGTAATTGTGATGTCAGGCAACAGTGGCAGAGAGGGGAAGAAATTTGAGAGGAGGGTCTGGATTGGCTCTGAGTACTGTGCTGACAATGCTGCTGCATGCCCCTTTATTGCACCACACTGTCGTAGGTCCCTGTTTAAAAAGGAAAAAAAAAGTGGCAGAAACAACATGGGGTGGCAGTGGCGCACGCAGGGGGGTTTCCGAGCACCCAGAACCCCCCCCCCCCCAGCAAAAAAAATTAATTCCATGTGCATACTTATATACACATGTACAGTATATGCATACATATAAACACACACACACACATATGATATATATACATGTGTATATATACGTGTACTGTAGGTATGTATGTATATATATATATATATATATATAGGTGTATATACCGTATATATATGTGTAGATATGTATGTGTGTGTGTGTGTGTGTGTGTGTGTGTGTGTGTGTGTGTGTGTGTATATATATATATACACACACACACACACACACACACACTAGTTTTACAGACCCAGCATATACTGGGTCACCTCAGTCCCCACTCCCGTGCTTGGCTCCACCCAGTTCTGGAACCCCCCCTCCATGCAAATCCTGCGTTTGCCACTGGGTGGGAACGTGCCCTTATGCCCCCCCTCTCCCTGATCCGACAGTGCCTCCAGTCACCACATACACAGCCTGTTTTCCCCATTCAAAACATACACACACACACACATACAGAGCCTGGCGTCTCCAATCACTATACACACAGGGAATGCAGTAATGTGACCGGCAGTCAGGAGACAGACGGTCACAATACCGATAAAGGGATCACGAAACCTCAATATGCCGCCCGTCAGCATGGCGACCAACAGGGACTATTCTCATTCGTGGGTGTCCACGACACCCATAGAGTGGGAATAAAAACTGTAGCTCTCCACCAAGCCCACTACGCAGCGAGCCCGCAAGAGGCTTTGTTGCTCTCGCTCCCCACCAGCCATCTAAAAGCCGGGATCCCGATGTCGGTATTGTGACCGGCGGTCTCCTGACCGCCAGTCACACATACCCAACCCATACACGCATAGCCTATTATCCCCCAGTTGCCACACACACACACACACACACACACACACACACACACATACATACACAGCCTGTCCCCTCCAGTCACCCCACCTCCCCCATGCAGACACATACATGCATGCATATGTGGCACTATCCTGTGGTGTTCCCACTGCAGCACAGGCCCATGCCTAGCAACGCAGCACTGCATAGGTTAACTATCCCCTAACTTTTAGTGATGTCAGAAGGAGCTGACATGGGGGGCACTAGGACCCAGGGGAGTCAAGTCTAGAATCAGAGGAGCCCAACTGTCACAGCCAGAGAGCTGGGAGAAAAGTACCCTGCGATTGGCTGACCCCATGATCTTTACAGAGCGGGAAGCTGAGGAGGCAGGGTTACTGCTCTGAGGAGAGTGTGTGAGGCTGCAGTGTGGAGAGTTGTTGTCCAGAGAGCCCTAAAAGGGGTGACCAGCGGCGAAAGGTGAGCGGTCGCAAGTGGAGCCGTCTGCGCCCGACAACTGAGTGAGACGCTAGGGAAGGAAGCGTCGCAGCTGCTGAGAGAGAAGTGCTGACAGGAATCATATCAGCGTGCGAGCCGCAAGTGAAGCAGCATGGAGTCTCTGTCATCACAGCTGGGAAGCACTGAAGAGGCTGCCTGACAATGAGAGGATGGAGTGCAGCTGCGGGGAACAACAGAGGGGGGAAGAGCCCTGAGATATATGACATCTATCAGCCAACCAGTACAGCAGCAGCACAGCCGTGTCCGACAGGCAGAGCCCAGGCAGAGGATGTGATGCTTTTAATCTGCGCAAGGTCACCCGGGGACAGCGATAGTGTTGTGTTCAAGGAATGAGAAAAAAAGGTTACTGCCTATTAGGAGTTACCTTAAAGAAGGTGATATTAGTTAGCACTAGTACCGACAGAACCAGCCCGTGCGAACAGTATTGATCCCCCCTTACCCTAGATAGTGAGTGGCTATCTGACAGAATTGCATCCAGTTATTTTAGTCCGTATTTACCTCAGGATTTGTACTGAAAGCCTTCCTATAAGATATCTGAGATAATATACAAAACTCAGTTACTAGTCACTGCCGGATTGTACTCCTACACCCTCTAGTGGACACTTGAGATACTGTAAGGAACACTACGGTTAATAGTAATTCTACAGCAACTGTGTGGACACTTGGGACACTAATTTGGACACCGTTCCTGGTTACTTGCTGCCAGTCAATTGGTAGACATTTAAGGTTATGGTTAATAGTGACGTAATAGTATACGATAAATAATTTGTGAGAAGTTCATTTACGAGTATATTGAAGAAATACTTGCAATTGTGAGTTCTCCTAAAAGCCGTGAATTTGTTATATGTAACTAAAATGTTTAATGCTTGACTATATTACCTGTGATACCATATGATCTCGAACTGCTGATCTGCATATTGATCTGTTCCTATATATAGTGACATTGCTTAATTTCAATTCTACCCTACTAAACCGTTTAACACAATAGCAGTGACACCTTATTGGTGATAATAAAATACCAGTCACTGTCCAAAAGTGTGGTGACTTGTTTGTCTGGGGTCTGTTTGGGGGTCCTCATCCTTCTGCTGGGTATCCAGAGGTGACAAGAAAGCAAAGTCCAAGAAGACTGGGACCGACATCATCAGGGGAAATTAAGGTACGAAACACTGCCACTTCACCACCCGGTGGCCTGTGACACATACAGGTTGAGTATCCCATATCCAAATATTCCGAAATACGGACTTTTTTTGACTGAGAGTGAGATAGTGAAACCTTTGTTTTTTGATGGCTCAATGTACACAACCTTTGTTTAATACACAACGTTATTAAAAATATTGTATTAAATGATCTTCAGGCTGTGTGTATAAGGTGTATACGAAACATAAATGAATTGTGTGAATGTACACACACTTTGTTTAATGCACAAAGTTATAAAAAATATTGGCTAAAATTACCTTCAGGCTGTGTGTATAAGGTGCATGTAAAACATAAATACATTCTGTGCTTAGATTTAGGTCCCATCACCATGATATCTCATTATGGTATGCAATTATTCCAAAATACGGAAAAATCCAATATCCAAAATACCTCTGGTCCCAAGCATTTTGGATAAGGGATACTCAACCTGTATATACATACATACTGTATGTACATTCATTCATGTTACCTCCATGTCCCCACAGATGTAGCAGGCAGGGCTGGGCCACACACAGCCTGTCCCCTCCAGTTTCCCGAATCCACCCCCCCCCCCCCCCCACACACACACACACACACACGCAACATACATACATAGATACATGTTACCTGCAGGTCCCGCACAGGTAGCAGGCAGGGCTGGGCCACATGCTGCCCGTCGCCTCCAGTCCCCCCCCCCTTCCACATACACACACATACATAGATGTTACCTGCAGGTTCCGCAGAGGTAGCAGGCAGAGATGGGCCGCACACAGACAACCACCAAGGGCCAGGCAAAAGTCCGTAACCACGCCCCTTTAATAAAAAACCCCAATAGCATGCAGCAGGGGCACCTGGGCTTGAGGCGGAGCTGTCCCGGGAGAGGAGGAGGAAGCACTGGAGTCAGGATCTGCTGCCCAGCACCAGTGGCAGAAGTCAGGTGACTGCAGCAGGTACTCCCGCAGTGCCGAACAGCTCTGCATCTGCTAGGGCGACCAATCGGGAGCACACAGCACAAATGCGCTCCCACTGCAAGTGCTCTGTGTGCCAGGCACACTAAGCACACACCTAGTTACGGCCCTGCTCTAGAGGCAAGGCTAGAAATATATAGTAAACTCCAATATAATAGAAATATATAGTGATACCCCCAGTATAATAAATATATGTAGTAATGCCCTTAATTTAATAACTTTATATAGTAATGCCTCCATTATAACAGGAAATAGACTGTAGTAGTGCCCCCGGCATAATAAAAATGTATAATAGTGTTCACATTACAATAGAAATATATAGTTACACCCCCATAATAAAAGAAATAAATAGTAATACCCCTATAATAATAGAAATATATTGTAGTGTCCACATTATATTAGAAATGAATTACTCCACAGTCACACAGTGATGCCAGAGACGTGCCCTGCAGCCCAGCCTGTGAAGAACAAAGCCACTCAGTGCTGATGCATCATACGAGCCGAGTGAATGGAAACAGCTGCACTGCTGTTACCAGCAAGGGATGCTGCTGGAAAGTGTAATCAGGCTCCTCTTTTCACACCAGCCACAGCTGCCAGAGGAGGAAGCGTGATGTGACACCATGACGTCAACGTCATGCCCCAGTAACCCTGACAAAGTGGGAGGCGCCGTCATACTGCCAAGCACCATGGTCTTGTCGCTATGTGGCGCATTATATTTGTGGTAATGGCGGTCATGGGTGCAAAGTAGTGATGAGCGGGTTCGGTTCCTCGGAAACCGAACCCCCCCCGAACTTCACCCATTTTACACGGGTCCGAGGCATACTCGGATTCTCCCGTATGGCTCGGTTAATCCGAGCGCGCCCGAACGTCATCATCCCGCTGTCGGATTCTCGCGAGATTCGGATTCTATGTAAGGAGCCGCGCGTCGCCGCCATTTTCACTCGTGCATTGGAAATGTTAGGGAGAGGACGTGGCTGGCGTCCTCTCCGTTTGTGCTTATTGCTTAATTGTGGGGACTGGGGAGCAGCTGTATTATATAGGAGGAGTACAGTGCAGAGTTTGGTGATCAGTGACCACCAGTTTTATCCGTTCTCTGCCTGAAAAACGCTCCATATCTGTGCTCAGTGTGCTGCATATATCTGTGCTCACACTGCTTTATTGTGGGTACTGGGGACCACCAGTATATTATATAGGAGGAGTACAGTGCAGAGTTTTTCTGACCAGTGACCACCAGTATACGTTGTCTGCCTGAAAAACGCTCCACATCTGTGCTCAGTGTGCTGCATATATCTGTGCTCACACTGCTTTATTGTGGGTACTGGGGACAACCAGTATATTATATAGGAGGAGTACAGTGCAGAGTTTTGCTGACAGTGACCACCAGTATATATAGCAGTACGGTATGGAAGGCCACTGCTCTACCTACCTCTGTGTCGTCAAGTATACTATCCATCTAGATTCTATACCTGTGGTGCATTTTAGTTTTGCAGTTTGCTGACAGTGACCAACAGTATATATAGCAGTACGGTACGGAAGGCCACTGCTCTACCTACCTCTGTGTCGTCAAGTATACTATCCATCTAGATTCTATACCTGTGGTGCATTTTAGTTTTGCAGTTTGCTGACAGTGACCACCAGTATATATAGCAGTACGGTACGGAAGGCCACTGCTCTACCTACCTCTGTGTCGTCAAGTATACTATCCATCTAGATTCTATACCTGTGGTGCATTTTAGTTTTGCAGTTTGCTGACAGTGACCACCAGTATATATAGCAGTACGGTACGGAAGGCCACTGCTCTACCTACCTCTGTGTCGTCAAGTATACTATCCATCTAGATTCTATACCTGTGGTGCATTTTAGTTTTGCAGTTTGCTGACAGTGACCACCAGTATATATAGCAGTACGGTACGGAAGGCCACTGCTCTACCTACCTCTGTGTCATCAAGTATACTATCCATCTAGATTCTATACCTGTGGTGCATTTTAGTTTTGCAGTTTGCTGACAGTGACCACCAGTATATATAGCAGTACGGTACGGAAGGCCACTGCTCTACCTACCTCTGTGTCGTCAAGTATACTATCCATCTAGATTCTATACCTGTGGTGCATTTTAGTTTTGCAGTTTGCTGACAGTGACCACCAGTATATATAGCAGTACGGTACGGAAGGCCACTGCTCTACCTACCTCTGTGTCGTCAAGTATACTATCCATCTAGATTCTATACCTGTGGTGCATTTTAGTTTTGCAGTTTGCTGACAGCGACCACCAGTATATATAGCAGTACGGTACGGAAGGCCACTGCTCTACCTACCTCTGTGTCGTCAAGTATACTATCCATCTAGATTCTATATCTGTGGTGCATTTTAGTTTTGCAGTTTGCTGACAGTGACCAACAGTATATATAGCAGTACGGTACGGAAGGCCACTGCTCTACCTACCTCTGTGTCGTCAAGTATACTATCCATCTAGATTCTATACCTGTGGTGCATTTTAGTTTTGCAGTTTGCTGACAGTGACCACCAGTATATATAGCAGTACGGTACGGAAGGCCACTGCTCTACCTACCTCTGTGTCGTCAAGTATACTATCCATCCATACATGTGGTGCATTTCAGTTGTGCACAGTATATATAGTAGTAGGCCATTGCTATTGATACTGGCATATAATTCCACACATTAAAAAATGGAGAACAAAAATGTGGAGGTTAAAATAGGGAAAGATCAAGATCCACTTCCACCTCGTGCTGAAGCTGCTGCCACTAGTCATGGCCGAGACGATAAAAAGCCATCAACGTCGTCTGCCAAGGCCGATGCCCAATGTCATAGTAGAGAGCATGTAAAATCCAAAAAACAAAAGTTCAGTAAAACGACCCAAAAATCAAAATTGAAAGCGTCTGATGAGAAGCGTAAACTTGCCAATATGCCATTTACGACACGGAGTGGCAAGGAACGGCTGAGGTCCTGGCCTATGTTCATGGCTAGTGGTTCAGCTTCACATGAGGATGGAAGCACTCATCCTCTCGCTAGAAAACTGCAGTGCCACTCCTAGATGGGCCAGGTGTTTGTGTCGGCCACTTGGGTCGCTTAGCTTAGTCACACAGCTACCTCATTGCGCCTTTTTTTTTCTTTGCATCATGTGCTGTTTGGGGACTATTTTTTTGAAGTGCCATCTTGTCTGACACTGCAGTGCCACTCCTAGATCGGCCAGGTGTTTGTGTCGGCCACTTGGGTCGCTTAGCTTAGTCACACAGCTACCTCATTGCGCCTCTTTTTTTCTCTGCATCATGTGCTGTTTGGGGACTATTTTTTTGAAGTGCCATCCTGCCTGACACTGCAGTGCCACTCCTAGATGGGCCAGGTGTTTGTGTCGGCCACTTGTGTCGCTTAGCTTAGCCATCCAGCGACCTCGGTGCAAATTTTAGGACTAAAAATTATATTGTGAGGTGTGAGGTGTTCAGAATAGACTGAAAATGTGTGTAAATTATGGTTATTGAGGTTAATAATACTATGGGATCAAAATGACCCCCAAATTCTATGATTTAAGCTGGTTTTGAGGGTTTTTTGTAAAAAAAACACCCGAATCCAAAACACACCCGAATCCGACAAAAAATTTTCAGGGAGGTTTTGGCAAAACGCGTCCGAATCCAAAACACGGCCGCAGAACCGAATCCAAAACCAAAACACAAAACCCGAAAAATTTCCGGTGCACATCTCTAGTGCAAAGTGTGTGGCAGGTGGTTCTGAGTACCCACTGTCAAATTCTTAAGGGTACTCCGTACCCGAGTGTACCTGCATACTTGCACCACTGTTCGTCACACAGTCGGAGGGAGTCTGTCCGTCCTGTGTGAGTATGCTGTCAGCCGAGTCAGCGCTGTCCACGGAGAAGGACAGCAGCCGGAATCCGGGAGCTGCGGAGAGGAGGTGAACTCCAGAGCAGAGGTGGTTCTTCAACTTACTCTGACTTGTCCCTTGCTTCCCATTGCTACTCCCATCCTACTCTCTGCTTCCCACTATTACATCATGCCCTCTGCTCCCAACTACTACTCCCATCAAGCCCCCTGCTTCCCAATACTACTCCCATCCTGTCCCCTGCTCCACACTACTACTCCCATCCTGCCTCATGCTTCCCACTACTACTCCCATATTGCCTCCTGCTCTACACTACTACTCCCATCCTGCCTCCTGCTCCACACTACTACTTCCATCCTGCCTCCTGCTCTGCACTACTACTCACATTGTGCCCCCTTCTTCCCAGGACTACTCCCATCATGCCCTTTTCTTCCTACTACTCCCATCATGCACCTTCTCTACACTACTACTGCTCACAGTCAGCACCCTTCTTTGCAATGCTACTACTCCCAGACTGCCCCTGCATCACACTACTACTACTACTACTACTACTACTACTACTACTACTACTACTACTCTTCCCATCCTGCCCCCCAGTGGCAGCAGAGTGTATGGAGCTTGGGCTCCAGGCTCTAGCCTCACAGAATAGTACCCATCTAGCTATGGCCCCCACATCTGGAACATGCCCATATCCCACTATACCCATCAGCCTCTGGAACATACCCTACCACCCCATCTCCCTAGACATACAGTACCCCCCCCCCCCCAGCCTCAGAGTCACACAATGCCACCCTACCACTCATCCTTCTAGATAAAGTAACCCCAAACCTTGGACATATACTACCCAGTCTTCCCCCCACACCTCACCTCCCTTGGCCCTCTACACACAGTAACATCCCCCCTCTTCCAGGGACGTTTATTATCCACCATACCACCCAACCCCCTGCCCTAGGGACATACACTTCCCAACCTAACCCCTGGCCCCGTAGACACAGTACTTCCCCCCAACTAGGGACATACACTATCCACCTTATTTTTTTTTTCTTGTGATGGTCTTTATTTTTTCCAGTGGGGGCTGTTGCCATAACAGAGTACTTTACCAGCGCAGTCAGGATCACCTCTGAGCTATCTTTGAATCATGCAGGCACACACCGGAAAGCTCTTTGTGGTATAACTTGTTTATATATTAAAACTGGAAGGGATCATAATACAAACTGATAGTCAAAACAGTATATCTGTACATGAGCTGCCATCATGCATGCTCCATCTCTTTCCTTCATGTAACCTTCAGAATACAGGAACAAACAAGTGTGAGACATACATCACTGACTGTAAAACACATAACACATATACGACAGCTCCACCTGCTGTCCCTCCTGTGTAACACATCAAGTCTGAATCTATTGAATGCTGTTTCTCAACAGGGGCCAATGTGTTTTATTGTTTTCTGTAGTGGCTAATGTGTTTGTTTTTTTCTGTGGGGGACAATGTGTTTGTTTTCTGTGGGAGGGGCTCTGTGTATGTGTTTTTCCTGTGGGGGGCAGTGTGTTTTATTTTTTTTCTTGTGCAATGCTTTTTGTCTGCGCATGTGTCTGAGTTGCACCGTTCATGGGTCCCGATGATGTTCATACAGAGTTGCAATACAGATTCAGACACACGCACCAAGAAGTGTGTTAGAAATGTGTTGGGTGTTCCTAGACTGTCATCTGGGGTTGGCTATAGAGATGCTGAATTCCTTACATTGGATGCCATATTGGATGTGCTGCATATACTATCCACCCTATTTTTTTTTTTTTTTGTGGAGGCCAATGTGTTTTGCTTTTTTTCCTGTGGGGGGCAATGTGTTTTTTTTTTCTGTTGAGAGTCAGTGTGTTTGTTTTGTTTATTGTAGGGGCCAATGTGTTTTATTTTTTCCATATTGAAGCCAATGCGTTTGTTTTTATTTATCTGTTGGGGCCACTGTTTTCTGTTATTTATCTGTTGGGGCTGAATAGCAACTTTTAGCCTGGGGGGCAAATGCAATCAAGTGGTTCCGGCTTTTCTACCTGTGCACATCAGCGGCAAAATGGATGTAGCAAAAAAAAAAAATGCAGACATTTAATAGGGATGCAGTTTAAGGGGCTGATTCAATTGTTTTAACCTGCAGTTACCACTAGGTGGTGCAAAACAGAGTAATTCAATTATTGCTCCTTTTAGATGCCCAGTAGCCCCAGGGATGACATTTCTTCTCTCAGCCCCCTGAAGTGCGAGAAGAAATGTGTACTAAGGGCCTAATTCACTATGGATCGCTATTGAGGCGGAAATAACAATTTTCACAAATCTGCTAATACTAAAAATCGCATGTGAAGAGCCGCCCAGAAAGGAAAAAAGATGGCAACCAGTGAGATCGCAAATCTGCGTATGAATTAGCAGAATCGCAATGCATATGCAAAAAACTAGCACAATTGACAGTTGCAGCTGACTCTTGCTTACTCAAATCAATGTGAATGCAGTCGCATCTGGCGCCATGTTTTTGAATGCAGCATTCGCATCAGATACACGCCTCCTGAAACCGCCCATGACACGCCTCAGTTTTCCCAACTACTCCCCATAAACGCCATGTTACCACCTACAAACGGTCACTTTCTGTCAATCAAAATTAGAGATGAGCGGGTTCAGTTCCCTGAGAACTGAATCCTACCGGACTTCACTGCCCGAGCCCGGATCCGAGTCAGGCTCGGGTTTTTCAGCCTGACCCGGAAACCAGAACGAGGCAAAATGTCATCATCCCGCTGTCGGATTCTCACGGGATTTGGATTCCATATAAGGAGTCGCGCGACTACGCCATTTTCACTCCGGCATTGGAGAGTGTAGAGAGAGGACGTGTCTCCATCCTCAGTGTTCTGCATCAGTTCAGTGATAGTGTCTTGTGCTGCATCAGTCCAGTCACAGTGGTTGTGTCCTCTGCTGCCATATGTCCAGTGCTGCTGTATAAGTCCAGTCCAGTGGTGCTGTGTTGTGCTGCATCAGTTCAATGCTGGTGTATTGTGCTGCATCAGTCCAGTCACAGTGGTGGTGTCCTCTGCTGCCATATGTCCAGTGCTGCTGTATAAGTCCAGTCCAGTGGTGCTGTGTTGTGCTGCATCAGTTCAATGCTGGTGTATTGTGCTGCATCAGTCCAGTCACAGTGGTGGTGTCCTCTGCTGCCATATGTCCAGTGCTGCTGTATAAGTCCAGTCCAGTGGTGCTGTGTTGTGCTGTATCAGTTCATGGTGGTGTATTGTGCTGCATCAGTCCAGTCACAGTGGTGCTGTCCTCTGCTGCCATATGTCCAGTGCTGCTGTATAAGTCTAGTCCATTGCAGTGGTGCTGTGTTGTCCTGCATCAGTCCAGTGGTGATGTCCCTGTGCTGCCGTATATGTCCAGTGGTACTGCCGTATATGTCCAGTGATACTACCATATATGTCCAGTGATACTGCCGTATATGTCCAGTGATACTGCCGTATATGTCCAGCGGTACTGCCGTATAAATCCAGTGATCCTGACGTATAATTCCAGTGATCCTGCCATATAATTCCAGTAGCACTGGCGTATAAATCCAGTGATACTGCCGTATATGTCCATTGATACTGCCGTATATGTCCAGCGGTACTGCCATATAAATCCAATAATTTTGCCGTATAATTCCAGTGATCCTGCTGTATAATTCCAGTGATCCTGTCGTATAATTCCAGTGGTACTGGCGTATAAATCCAGTGATCCTGCTGTATAATTCCAGTGATCCTGCCGTATAATTCCTGTGGTACTGGCATATAAATCCAGTCCAGTGATACTGCCGTATATGTCCAGTGATACTGCCGTATATGTCCATTGATACTGCCGTATATGTCCAACGGTACTGCCGTATAATTCCAGTGATCCTGCCATATAATTCCAGTGGTACTGGCGTATAAATCCAGTCCAGTGATACTGCCGTATATGTCCAGTGGTACTGGCGTATAAATCCAGTAATCCTGCTGTATAATTCCAGTGATCCTGCTGTATAATTCCAGTGATCCTGCCGTATAATTTCAGTGGTACTGGCGTATAAATCCAGTCCAGTGATAGTGCCGTATATGTCCAGTGGTACTGGCGTATAAGTCCAGTGATCCTGCCGTATAATTCCAGTGATCCTGCTGTATAATTCCAGTGATCCTGCCGTATATGTCCAGTGGTACTACCATATAATTCCAGTGATACTGCCATATATATATATATATATATATATACCCTGTTGCAAAGCGGATTACTGAGGCCATAACAACTATGCTGGTGTTAGACGTGCATCCGGTATCCGCCATTAGTGCAGTGGGACTACAGTGCCAACCCTAGATGGGCCAGGTGTTTGTGCCGCACACTTGTGTCACTTAGCTTAGTCATACAGCTACCTCATTGCCCTCTTTTACTTCTTGGCATGATGTGCTGTTTGGGTACTATTTTTTTTAAAGTTTCATCCTGTCTGACACTGTAATGCCACTCCTAGATGGGCCAATTGTTTGTGTCGCTTAGCTTACTCATACAGCTACCTCATTGCACCTCTTTTTCATCTTTGCATGATGTTCTGTTTGGGGCCTTTTTTTTATATCTGCCCTCCTGCCTGACACTGCAGTGCCAGTCCTAGATTGGTCAGGTGTTTGTTCCACACATTTCTGTCGCTTAGCTTAGTCATACAGTAACCTCATTGCACCTCTTTTTCTTCTTTGCATGATGTGCTGTTTGGGGCCTAGTTTTTTTAAGTGCCATCCTGTCTGCAACAGCAGTGCCACTCCTAGATGGGCCAGGTGTTTGTGCCGCACACTTGTGTTGCTTAGCTTAGTCATACAGCCACCTTGGTGCAACCTTTTGGCCTAAAAACAATATTGTGAGGTGTTCAGAATAGACTGGAAATGAGTGGAAATTAATGTTATTGAGGTTAATAATACTGTAGGATCAAAATTACCCCCAAATTCTGTGTTTTTAGCCGTTTTTATGTTTTTTTCAAAAATCATCCAGATCCAAAACCAAAATCAAAACCAAAACATGAAAGGGTAGTTTTGGCAAAACCAATCCAAAACCAAAATACGAGCGGGGAATTAGAACCAAAACCAAAACATGAAAAGGGCCCACCGCACATCTCTAATCAAAATGCAATCTCTTTACAATTAGGCTTCATACGCAGAGCAAACACATTTTGACCTTCGCGCATACGCAATGCATTTGAAGCACATGCGCAGTCTGCCGATAATTGCTCACCTCGTGTAATCTCACATTTGCAAACGCTAGTGAATCAGGCCATAAGTCAGCACTTTGGGCATCCGAAAGCTGGACTTTAGATAGATTTAGCCATTTAACACGGCTAAACCCTGTCTGTTTGGGTGCAACATGCGCGATACGCACGGGTGCCCAAACAATAATTAAATAGTGACAATTGATTGGGCATCTAAACAGTCCCATTTAGACAGGTCAATTAGACACGAAAAACAATTTAATTCCCCCCCTAAATGTGTAATGAAATAAATCAGTTCCTCTAAGAACTATAGGGGCAGGGCCAGTGCTAGGGTGTTTGGCGCCCCCCTGCAAACTATAAATTTGTGCCCTCCCATATTCATTTGGCGCGCGTCGGGAAAAGGGGTGTGGTCTCACAAGTAAGGGGCATGGCCACACAATAGTACCCCCATTTAAAATTACGCCACAATGTAGCACAATCTTATTCATCTTATACGTAATGCCCCACCCGTAGTATTAGCGTCCTTATAGATAATGCCCCCCCAGTAGTAGTAGCATCCTTATAGATAATGCCCCCCCAGTAGTAGTAGCGTCCTTATACATAATGCACCCCCAGTAGTAGACGCGTCCTTATACGTAATGCTCCCCCCAGTAGTAGTAGCGTCCTTATACATAATGCCCCCCCAGTAATAGTAGCGTCCTTATACGTAATGCCCCCCAGTAGTAGTAGCGTCCTTATACGTAATGCCCCCCCAGTAGTAGTAGCGTCCTTATACGTAATGCCCCCCCAGTAGTAGTAGCGTCCTTATACGTAATGCGCCCCCAGTAGTAGTAGCGTCCTTATACGTAATGCCCCCCAGTAGTAGTAGCGTCCTTATACGTAATGCTTCCCCCAGTAGTAGTAGCGTCCTTATACATAATGCCCCCCCAGTAATAGAAGCGTCCTTATACGTAATGCCCCCCAGTAGTAGTAGCGTCCTTATACGTAATGCCCCCCCAGTAGTAGTAGCGTCCTTATACGTAATGCCCCCCCAGTAGTAGTAGCGTCCTTATACGTAATGCGCCCCCAGTAGTAGTACCGTCCTTATACAAAATGCCCCCCCAGTAGTAGTATCCTTATACGTAATGCCCCCCCCAGTAGTAGTAGCATTGTTATACGTAATGCCCCCCCAGTAATAGTAGAGTCCTTATACATAATGCCCTCAAGTAGTAGTATCATCCTTATACATAATGCCCCCCCCATTAGTAGTAGCGTTCTTACACGTAATGCCCCCCCCATTAGTAGTAGCGTTCTTACACGTAATAGCCCCCCCAGTAGTAGCGTCATTACATGTAATGCCCCCCCTGTAGTAGTAGCGTCCTTATACGTAATGCCCCTCCAGTAGTAGTAGTAGCGTCCTTACATGTAATGCCCCCCCAGTAGTAGCGTCCATAAAGCGCACGCACACACAGACATACCTCACACACCTCCCTCTGTAAAGCAGCCTGGTCCGTGTAGCTCCGCCCCCTTCCGTTCCGTTTAGCCCTGCCCCCCTCCGTCCCATGTAGCCCCGCCCCCTTATTTCCCGTCCCCTTATGTCCCGTACACAGTGCTGTCACACAGGGAAGGGGAGGGGAGGAGGCCAGACCAGGCTGAGGAGGAGCAGTGTAATTGTAGTGTGTGCCATCAGGGGTGTTTGGTGCACACTACAACATCTGACAATGTGTCTGCTTTATTAGGATTGGTACAAGGGTGGATATTTTATATTGCTAGACACACCCCTCCGATAATGCACCCCCTAATAAAATGTGCTGCGCACGCCTATGAGTGTCGGGCCTGTACAGGGGTCATTCCAACCCGTTCGCACGCTGCGGTTCATTGCAGCGGTGCAAATGCGTCGGAACTGTGCATGTGTAGCTGCAACATTGCGATGCTGCGTACAAAGAAAGCGTTCGCAGCGGCAACAGCAAGAAGATTGACAGGAGGAAGGCGTTCCAGGGCGTCAACTCACCGTTTTGCAGGCATGGAGATCCGAATGCAGGCGTGTCCAGGCGTTTGGAGGGCGGATGTCTGACGTCAATTCCTGGACCTTCATCGCTGGATCCATCGCTCAGGGTAAGTAACTGCAGGGCTATTCTTCTTTTACAGGAAACTTTTTAAGCATACCACAAGTGATTGCAGCCCTGCCATGCTAAAATACACTCCCCCATAGGCGGCATCTAGTTGATCACACGAGCAGCAAAAAGTTGCTACGTGCGATCAACTTGGAATCACCCCCTATAATCAAATACATAAGTGCAACTCCCATATTAACACGCCAATACTACATCTGCATCTAATTAGTTAACCGCCCAGGATGCCCAACACATAACTAATACATACCTACGTGTGTGTCTGACTCTGGGGGTCATTCCGATTTGATCGCACGCTGCAACTTTTTGCAGCCCGTGTGATCAGACA
Organism: Pseudophryne corroboree; assembly: GCF_028390025.1. Classification (NCBI taxonomy): domain Eukaryota; kingdom Metazoa; phylum Chordata; class Amphibia; order Anura; family Myobatrachidae; genus Pseudophryne; species Pseudophryne corroboree. The sequence continues at coordinate 196,975,815 of NC_086450.1, read as the reverse complement.
GTCATCGCCTATGGGGGAATGTATTTTAGCTAGGCAAGTGTGCGAACGGTTGTGCAGGGGAGCTGTACAAAAACATTTTGTGCAGTTTCGGAGTAGCTCTGAACTTACACAGCCACTGTGATCACTTCAGACTGTCAGGTCCCGGAATTGACGTCAGACAACTGCCCTGCAAACGCCTGGATACGCCTGCATTTTCCTCTCCACTCCCAGAAAACGGTCAGTTGCCACCCCCCGGAACACCTTCCTGCTGTCAGTCACCTTGAAATCGCCGCTGCGATCGAAATCTTCGTTAGAATATTCGCTGCCTGTCGTTCACCGTCACCGGGCAGTGGCGCGCCTGTGCATTCCGGCCGCAGCGCATGCGCATTCCAGACCCGATCGCACAAAAAACTGCAACGTGCAATCGGGTTGGAATGTCCCCCTCTGTACTGCAGTTCTGTACGAAACACCAACTCACTGTACGCAACTCAGATGCATGCGCAGATGAAAGGCATAGCACAAAAGAAAATAAATCACATTGGCTCCAGAGGAAAGAATAAAACACAACCCAGCAAACTGGTAAATGTAAGTGATCAGTGCCTGGGTCTGCTGCTGCTGGTCAGTCAGTTCATGTGATAGGACCCTCATAATAGTATGCAGTGACTGCACAATTGGAGCAGGTTTGGAGCGGGCTGGATATGGGTTACCAGTGCTGGGGATCTCGACAGTCAGAATATTGACCGCTGGATCCCCGTGGCAGAATGCTGACAGGGGGGGGGAAGCGAGTGCACAAGCCTCTTGCAGGCTTGCTGCGATCACCACGCTGCAAACTTGGTAGCAAGCGCAGGTTCTATTCCCACTCTATGCCGACTGTCGGGATTTAGAGGGGGGGCGGGACGTAGCCGTCAATACTGTGACCAGCGGTCTCCTGACTGCCGGTCACATAACTACATACCATTGGAGCACCCATAATGACAGGTAACTCAGCTGCAACGTAAGTGCATGGACACTAATATCTACAGGCAAGCGGGATGCCGCTATCTGTAATCAGTAAGACTGTACAATAGGCATCATGGAAGGCATCCAATACTGGGCGGGGCGCGCCTAGTCACAGAATGAGCCTGAATAACGGAGGCTCCATCTGTTTGGTTACTTTGACCACAACATCAAATATTGGGGATAATTCAGGTTGGATCACAAATCTCAATAAAACCGGAATTTTTACGATCGCCCCACAGGCGCATGCGCAGCGCCCGTCCAGTGCATGCGCTAGCTCTTTTTGCGGGGATGGGGGGGGCGCAGAAAATGCGATTGCCTCTGCCTGAGGCAGAGGAGGTCACGGGGCGGGGCGGGGGAGGCGGGCAACACTCCGTTTCCAGGAAGGAGAAGGAGTGTTGTGGGGGGGGGGGGGGGGGGGTGCGGCATAAACAGAGGGTGGAGGCGGCAGATGGGGGGGTGTCGGGGGCATGATTACGGTGGCTGCATGATGTCACGCGCAGCCGCCGCAATCGTGAACACGGCGGTGGGGCTCCTGCGGGCGCAGCTTAGCTGTCCCGGCAGGAGCCATCACTAATTTCTACGATGAAGCAGAAATTGCGAGGCGATCGCAATTTCTGCTTCATCAATGGGGGGAGGCACCGGTCAGCACGCTGGGCAGCTTTGCCCAGCGATGGGCGCCCCAGCATGTTAGGAAATTTGCTATCCTTACTGAATTAGGCTCTGTATACACTATTATCGACAAAGGTGAGCGCAGAACACTTGGGTTTGTTTTGTATTCACTTTGGGTCACCTAGCAGTGTAACGGGTCACTCAATCATTAGGTTTGTTAGCTCAGTGCGCAGGTAAAACACCCACTGGAGAATGAAGCCACCCTGCACTCAACAGATCCTAGCTCGGCACTGTAGGAGAGACATCATGACGTCTCTCCCTACACACAATGTGACAGCCAGGGGTGGAGCTCCGGAGTGCAGTGGAGTACTGCTACTAACATGCAAGCCAGCAAATAAGAGATTTTGCCCCCAGGGCACCCACGTTCGGTGCAGCAGGACCAGTCACAATGTCCTCCTTAAGGCTCTGGTTGTACACAGTGCTACCCTGCACTGTGGTGTTCCCAGTGCTACCCTACACTATGGTGTGCCCAGTGCTGCTCTGCACTGTGGTGTGCCCAGTGCTACAGTGCACTGTTGTGTGCCCAGTGCTAGCCTGCACTGTGGTGTGCCCAGTTCTGCCCTGCACTGTGGTGTGCCCCGTGCTACCCTGCACTATGGTGTGCCCAGTGCTACTCTGCACTATGGTGTGCCCAGTGCTACCCTGCACTATGGTGTGCCCAGTGCTACTCTGCACTATGGTGTGCCCAGTGCTACCCTGCACTGTGGTGTGCCCAGTGCTGCCTGGCTCAAATTCAGAACATGGGAGCTACTGTGCTAGCAGTTTTACTATACACATGGACATCTAGTGGGAATATTAACCTGTGGCAATCGGAGCGAGCCACCTTGCCCGAAGCGTGGCTAGCATAAATGTTTTAATAAATTGAAAAAATAAGATTTTAATTACCTACCGGTAAATCCTTTTCTCGTAGTCCGTAGAGGATGCTGGGGTCCACATTAGTACCAAGGGGTATAGACGGGTCCACCAGGAGCCATTGGCACTTTAAGAGTTTGAGAGTGTGGGCTGGTTCCTCCCTCTATGCCCCTCCTACCAGACTCTGTCAAGAAACTGTGCCCGAGGAGACGGTCATCTTCGAGAGAAGGATTATACACAGATAGTGGCGAGATTCATAACAGCTCACACATACAAGGCAAACCAAGCTAACAAGCTTGAGACTCAGCAAAAGCTAAAACATTACTTAACCAAGTAACAAAGGCAGTACTCAAAAAAGAAAAGTTGAACTGAACCAGATAACCACTGCAGGATCACGAAGTGCTGGGCGGGTACCCAGCATCCTCTACGGACTACGAGAAAAGGATTTACCAGTAGGTAATTAAAATCCTATTTTCTCTTACGTCCTAGAGGATGCTGGGGTCCACATTAGTACCACGGGGATGTACCAAAGCTCCCAGAATGGGAGGCAGAGCGCAGAGGCTCCTGCAGAACTGACTGACCAAACTTTAGGTCCTCAGAGGCCAAAGTATCGAACTTGTAGAACTTAGCAAACATGTTCGACCCTGACCAAGTAGCCGCTCAGCAAAGTTGTAAAGCCGAGACACTCCGGGCAGCCGCCCAGGATGAACCCACCTTACGAGTAGAGTGGGCCTTAACAGATTTTGGACATGGCAATCCTGCCGTAGAATATGCATGCTGGATAGTGAACCTAATCCAGCAAGAAATTGTCTGCTTAGAAGCAGGACACCCAATTTTCTTGGGATCATACAGGACAAACAGAGAGTCCGATTTTCTGTGACGAGCAGTCCTCTTCACATAGATCTTCAAAGCCCTCACCACATCCAAGGACTTTGATGGAATTGAGGAGTCAGTAGCCACTGGCACCACAATAGGTTGGTTGATATGAAAAGCCGACACAACCTTTGGAAGGAACTGCTGATGCATCCTGAGATCAGCTCTATCTTCATGGAAGACTTAATAGGGGCTATTACAGGTCAAAGCTCCCAACTCCGACACACGTCGAGCAGAAGCTAAGGCCAACAAACTGACAGCCTTCCACGTGAGAAACTTGACCTCAACCTCCAGTAGAGGCTCAAACCAATCCGATTGCAGGAACTGCAACACCACTTAAGATCCCAGGGTGCCGTTGGCACCACAAAGGGAGGCTGGATGTGCAGAACCCCTTTCAAAAAGGTCTGAACCCCAGGGAGGGCAGCCAACTGTTTCTGGAAAAAAATAGATAAGGCCGAAATCTGGGCCTTTATGGATCCCAAACGCAGACCCATATCCACACCTGCTTGCAGGAAGAGGAGAAACTGTCCCAGTTGAAACTCCACCGTAGGAAATTTCTTGGATTCACACCAAGACACATACTTTTTCCAAATGCGATGGTAATGTTTAGATGTTACCCCTTTCCTAGCCTGTATCAGGGTAGGAATAACCTTGCTCGGAATACCCTTACGAGCAAAGATCTGACATTCAACCACCATGCCATCAAACGTAGCCGCGGTAAGTCCTGATAAGCGAACGGCCCCTGTTGCAGAAGGTCCTCGCGAAGAGGAAGAGGCCACGGTTCTTCCAGCAGTAGATCCAGAAGATCCGCATACCAAGCTCGCCTTGGACAGTCCAGAGCAATGAGAATTGCCTGAACCCTTGTTCTCTTTATGATCTTTAGAATTCTTGGAATGAGTGGAAGTGGAGGGAACACATACACTGACTTGAACACCCATGGAGTTACCAGGGGCATCCATCGCCACTGCTTGTGGGTCTCTCGACCTGGAACAGTACCTCCGGAGTTTCTTGTTGAGACGTAATGTCTATTTGAGACATGCCCCAATGACTGGTCACATCTGTGAACACCTCCGGATGAAGGCCCCATTCTCCTGGATGGAGATCGTGTCTGCTGAGGGAGTCTGCTTCCCAGTTGTCCACTCCTGGAAGGAAGATTGCTGACAACGCCAATGCGTGCCTTTCTGCCCAGAAGAGGATTCTTGTCACCTCTGACATTGCAGCCCTGCTCTTTGTTCCTCCCTGTCGGTTTATGTAGGCCACCATCGTCACATTGTCTGACTGTACTTGAATGGCCCAATCTTATAGAAGATGAGATGCTTGGAGAAGACCGTTGTACACGTCTCTACGTTCCAGAATGATTATTGGAAGAATGGTTTCCTGATTTGACCATCTTCCTTGGAAGGTTTCCCCTTGGGTGACTGCTCCCCAACCTCTGAGACTTGCATCCGTGGTCAGGAGGATCCAGGTCTGGATCCGAACCTGCGGCCCTCCAGAAGGTGAGGCATTTGCAACCACCAGAGGAGTGAAATCCTTGCCTTTGGTGAGAGATGTATACTCTGGTGCATGTGCAGATGAGATCCCGACCATTTGTCTAGGAGATCCAGTTGGAAGGGTCGAGTATGGAATCTCCCATACTGTAGTGCCTTGTAGGAGGCAACCATCTTCCCCAGAAGGCGAATGCACTGATGAACCGATACCCGGACAGGTTTCAAGACATCCCGGACCATGGATTGTATCACCAACGCTTTCTCTCTTGGAAGAAACACTCTCTGCACTTCCGTGTCAAGGATCATTCCCAGGATAAACAATCTCCTTGTCGCCTCCAGACGTGATTTCAGAAGGTTCAGGATCCAACCGTGAGTAGTTGAGTAATAAGAGTGATGGACTGCAATAACCTCTCCCTGGACACTGCCTTTATCAGTAGATCGTCCAGGTATGGAATTATGTTCACTCCCTGCCTGCGTAGGAGAACCATCATCTCTGCCATCACCTTGGTGAACACCCTCGGTGCCATGGAGAGACCGAACGGCAGTGCCTGGAACTGAAATTGACTGTCTAACAGTGCGAATCGGAGATAAGCCTGATGCAGCTGCCAAATTGGAATGTGGAGATACGCATCCTTGATATCCAGGGATACCAGAAATTCCCCCTCCTCCAGACTTGAGATTACCGCTCTCAGAGATTCATTCTTGAATTTGAACTCTCTCAGATAGGGGTTTAACGATTTCAAATTCAAAATTGGCCTGACCGAACCATCCGGTTTCGGTACCACGAAAAGGTTCGAATAGTAACCCTGATTGTGCATATGAGGTGGAACTGGGACAATGACCTGTGACCCTTCCAATTTTTGGATGGCTTCCTGTAGGATAGCCCTGTCTGCCACCAAAGCTGGTAAGCCTGATTTGAAGAATCAGTGAGGCGGAAGTTCTTGAAACTCCAGCCTGTACCCCTGGGACACAATATCCTGTACCCAGGGGTCCAGGCCGGACGACACCCACACATGGCTGAATTGTCTGAGCCTCGCCCCCACCAGACCCCCCTCCAGGCTGTGCGGTCCACCGTCATGCTGAGAATTTTGATGTACCAGAAGCAGGCTTCTGGTCTTGGGAACCTGCAGTAGCAGGTTTTTTGGGTTTTGCCCACCCTTCTCTAAAGAAGGTGTGATGCGGCTTGTTTTTTCTTGTTTTAGGAGTCCGAAAGGACTGTGACGTAGCTGAAGAAAAGGGTTTCTTCATAGTAGGTGCAGCTGAGGGAAGAAAAAGGTGACTTACCCACAATGGCCGTGGAAATCCACGCATCTAGCGCTTCCCCAAACAGAGCCTGACCTGTGTAGGGTAGGTTCTCCACGCCTCACCAGGATTCCGTGTCGGCAGACCATTGGCGCAGCCAGAGTCCTGTACGAGCCGAGACCGACATGGAAGATATCCCTGCATCCATCGAACCCAGGTCTTTCATGGATTCCACCGTAAATCCTGCAGAATCCTGTATGTTACGTAAGAACAATTCAACGTCACTTTTATCCATTGTATCCAATTCCTCAAGTAACGTGCCAGACCACTTTACTATAGCCTTAGAAATCCATGCACAGGCAATAGTAGGGCATAATATCGCCCCCGAAGCCGTGTATATGGATTTGTGTCAATTTTGCGATCAGCTGGTTCTTTCAATGCGGCAAATCCCAGGACAGGTGAAACCACCTTTTTTGGCAGTCTGTACACAGATGCGTCAACTATGGGTGGGTTTTCCCATTTCTTTCTATCCTCATCAGGGAAGGAGAATGCAACCAGAACCTTTCTTGGGATCTGGAATTTTTTCTCTGGGTTTTCCCAGGATTTTTCAAATATAGCATTTAACTCTTTAGGCGCAGGAAAGGTTAGCGAGGCTTTATTATTATCTGTGAAGTAAGCCTCCTCAACCTGTTCAGGTATTGCGTCAGCAATATTTAACACATCTCTAATGGCTTCAATCATCAACTGCACCCCTTTTGCAAGAGATGCCGCCCCCCGCAGCACGTCCCCTTCACCGTCTACCGTGTCAGAGTCGGTATCTGTGTCGTCTTGCATAATCTGGGCATAGCACGGGGGCTCTGAAGGTGCCGACCTGGACCAAACAGCCATAGAGTTTTGTAAAACCTGAGTTGCAGTTTCATTCTGTGCTACACTAGTAGAAATCTGAGAAATCATACTCTCAATAGAGGTTAACCATTCAGGTTCTCTTATTGGAATCTGTGCTAAACCAGAGCAATCCTGAATATATCAAGGGTCTTAACAAAGTTCAGGAGGGAAACATTCTTCAAAGGAAGAGAAATATTAGAACTCGAGGACATACACTGAAACTGGAGGGGGGGAGGTTCAGGGGAAATTTAAGGAAAAATTACTTCACAGAAAGGGTAGTGGATAAGTGGAATAGTCTCCCATCAGAGGTGGTAGAGGCTAAGACTGTAGAGCAATTTAAACATGCTTGGGATAGGCATATGAATATCCTTACAAAGAATTAAGGTTCAAAAATGGTTGAGATTACCTAAAGGATAAAAAAAAGGGGCAGACTAGATGGGCCAAGTGGTTCTTATCTGCCGTCAAATTCTATGTTTCTATGTACATGGAATGAGATCATCCTGGGAGGATATCCTCTGCAGCATATGACACATAATCCCTAGACATGGCTTATGTGAGACAGCAAGCACCCCACACACACAGGGAAATGGCAGACAGAGTTCCCCCCCCCCCCCACCCCCCACCCCTTCAAGAATGCCAAGAGAGACACAGAGTTTGGAGCCAGCCAACCCACACCAGCGCTTTAGGAGATAAAGGACACCCTTTATCAGCACCAGCTGTGTAACTTAATAGGTCACACAGTCTATTGCACAGCCCCCCCCCCCCCCTTCCCCCTTCTACAACCCGCTGGTACCGTACAGATAGCTGGAGTTGATGTGGAGGGACAGCTCTCTCCTGTCAGCGTCTCTGCATGCAGGAAAGATGGCGCTGAACGCTACTGGGTCCACTCTGAGGAGATGCTCCGCCCCCTTTTCTAGTGCTGCTTCCCGCTCTGTTTGAATTTTATACTGGCATGAGGAATTGTGCTGGCGGTGATCTGGGGTTCCCAACAGGCTTGTCGACCAGTGCAGGGTGTAGGCGCTGGCTTAGGGCGCCCCTCACAGCGCCAAACCAAGTACTGCTGAGCCCTGGAGTGCAGTTAGTACTGTGTTCCTTACCCTGTTGCCGCCATCTTCACACCGGCTCCCCGTTTGTCAGGGGGGCCGATGACTAACTTGCCACTGATGTCTTCTGGCTCTGTAAGGGGGTTGGCGGCATGCTGCTAGGGTGAGCGATCCCCTATGGCGGGGAACGATCGGTCCCCTCAGGAGCTCAGTGTCTTGTCAGCAGAGATAGTGGCTCAGACCCCTTAGGGCGGACACTACTCCTCCCCTTAGCCCCACAAATCAGGGAGGCTGTTGCCAGCAGCCTCCCTGTGCCTAAATTCTATTGAAAAAAATTAATCTAAAGAAACTCCTATGGAGCTCCCCTAGCTGTGACCAGCTCCTCCGGGCACATTTTCTAAACTGAGTCTAGTAGGAGGGGCATGGAGGGAGGAGCCAGCCCACACTCTCAAACTCTTAAAGTGCCAATGGCTCCTGGTGGATCCGTCTATACCCCATGGTACTAATGTGGTCCCCAGCATCCTCTAGGAGAAAGTTTAATGATGTTCTGAAGCAGTTTAATTATGCTAACCCTTGGGGTCCCATGTTCTGAACTTGAATTGTGTTACCCAGTACTATGGTGTGCCCAGTGCTGAATCTTACCTTCTACCAGTGTGCCTCTTTACTCCTCATGGGCTGCTCAGAGCTTGTGGACCCAGCAGATGAAATGTCCATCTCCCTAAGGCAGCAGCAATTACTGCCAATAAGTCTGCAGAGCGCAGGGGCAGCAGGAGTCCTGACACAGACACTCCCATTTTTTCCACTCTTTAGCAGCTTTGGTTTCTGGTTAAATATATACCTGGCTCCCCTTTGCTCAATGGCAGACATCTTTTAGTTGCCTGCCATGGGGTAGTCATTGTCCGTAGCTGGCAAATAGGAGATTACATATCAGCTGTGAAGCAGGTGGCCCTGAATAAACTTGTACTGGCAAAGTGGGCAGATGGCATCCTGCCTCCCAGCCAAGCCCACCTCTGGGGCCAATATGTTTTCATTTTTTCTTGTGCAATGTTTTTCACCTAAATTGCACCACACATGGATGCCAATGGTGTTTGTACAGAGTTGAATTATGGATTCAGATGCATGCACCAAGAAGTGTATTAGAAATGTGTTGGGTTTTCCTAGGCGGTTACAGGGTGTTGGCTATGGAGACAGTGAATATAGGTTATAGAGACAGTGAATATAGACTATAGGGTGTTACAGGGGGTTGACTAGAGAGACATTGGAGGCCATACTCTGATGAATTATCTGGACCTTGCATAAGGCTGGTGAATGTTTCAATAGTGCAACTGATGGTGGCATCTAAAGATGCACAAAGCATGATTGCTCCCCTTCTCCCCATGATTACCTCTAATGCCTTCTCTCCCCATGAGAGCCTCTTACCATCCCCTCTCCATGACTGCCTCTGCCTCGCTCCCCTCCCCTCCACTACCATGATTACCTCTGATTCTTTCCCCCACCATGAGTGTCTGTGCCTCCCACTCGACAACCAATATGTGTTATTGCCCTTTTTCCACTTCCCATGTGTATTTCTGCACCCTTCTACCCAGGGCTTAAAGTGGTCCTGGTGAGGTGGTGGAACTCATGGAGGAGAACCATGGAGGCACCAGGACCTGAGTAAGGAGTAGGTGGCTGCATCCCATCAGCAACACTAGTGCCGCCTGTATCATCAATTGACGCAGATGATGGGGTGGGCTTTTCTGTTGGAATTACTGTGCAGGGCAATGGAGGAGGTGGAAATAGTTCCCCTACCATTAAAGGTGGTGGAACTCAGTTCCACCTCAATCCCCCCACTTTAACCCCTGCTTCTACCCCCAAGGGTGCCTCTGACCCCTCCAACACTTACCAAGTATGCCACAGCCACCCTCCCCTCCTCCTCCCCATGATTGCCCCTCCCCTTGCCATGTGTGCCTCTGAATCCTTCCTCCCCTCACCATGGGTGCCTCTGTGTCCCTCCCCTTCCTTCCTTCTTTCTTTCTTTCTTTCTTTCTTTCTTTCTTTCTTTCTTTCTTTCTTTCTTTCTTTCTTTCCTTTCTTTCTTTTCTCCCAATCCCATCTGTTCCACCTTCTCCTCTCATCCCACCATTCACTCTTATGCCACACCTTTCTTCCCCCTTGTCTTCCACTTCACCTCTTTATGTCTTTCCATCTTCATCTTCTAAATATTGTATACCGAACCATGGCCATTGGCTGTCAATCAGTAGAAGTGTGAATGAAGGGAAGCACAACCATGTTCCCGCTACATAATTGAAACTAAGGATGGCAGGTAAGTATAATTCTCATTTGTTAAATCACTCAGCACTCCACTCTACACTGTTGCACCCTCTGTGTCTCGGGAGGTGGGTTGGGAGGGAGTGCCTGCATGATCCATTTGTAGTGGGCCCCATGATTATTGATGGTGGCCCTGCTTGGCTACACCGAAGTTACTGTATCTGGGACTTTAATAATAAGTCTGCATAAATATTTGCCAAAACTGTGATAACCTTAAAATGTGTAGTTCTGTTATTTCATTAGATTGTGTGTTAAAATTAGCTTAATCCATTCTTTTCCATTTCTTACTTTGGAAAGGCTCTGGCCCTGAGGAGAGGCCATGGATTCCTGGAGGTTTCTTCACGCTCCTTAACATAAAAATACCTTTTTTAGGAAGTTCCCCTGAAACTAGGATCTAGGGATTTCTTAACCCCATCCTCAAGAGGGGGTACTGTTAGTAGCTGCACGGCAGCCACGGGGAGATGTGGGTCCCGGCCATTGCCTGGTGACCCGGATCTAAGGCCACTTGTTCCCGCCCAGTGCCTAGAAACAGGCTGGCATCAAGCGCTCTGCATTCTGGGAGCCGCCAGGAGCCTAGCAACCAGAATGCTGGACACAGGCAGAGTTCCCGGTTGCTAGGAAATCAGGCAGTCAGTCAGTGCCAGCATTTGATGTAGACGTGCAGCAGTGCAGTTGCACACCCTTCATTAATCGCTCACTCCTTCTGACTCTGGTAGCTGATTGGAGCAGTTACCCTACATATTCTCTTCCTGGTCACTCCCAAGATGCTGGTTATAGTTCCTGCTTCTAGTGAGAAACTGTAAGCCCTGTGAGCCTCATGTCCTGTCTGGATCCTGTTCTGGAAATGCCGGGCGAATGTCTGAACTATTCAGCAATCACTTAAGCAGGGAGTCCTAGGACTGCTGAATAGTTCAGACCTTCGCCCGGCATTTCCAGAACACTTGGCACCTGTTACCAGCAAACCGTGGAAGCTACCATCACTTAGTGCCGGAGAGAACAGTGCTTTTTGGAAGCCAGGGCGGCTGTGCGGTTGACCGCTCGAGCCGGGCCAGCAACAGTGATAGCCCGCTCGTTGGAACTGTCGGGCTGCCCGTACGGAAACCTCCCATCAGCGTGATTCATCCTGCCACACGGATAGAAGCCGCCAACCAATTTGCACCACACCGCCACGATTCACAGGTAAAAGTTGTTGATTACATCGTGCAATCCCGGGGACGCTCGGGCTGCACTTAAAGCTCCTCGAACTGGCAAACAGGTTTTATAAGCACAAGGGACAGAGTGAGCAAAGGTACCTGTGACTCTTTACATTTGTGGTGTATAGCCTTTGGACAAAAATACCAGTGTCCTCTGGACTCTATTATTGGGTGCAATTTAATACGGAGGATCCTTTATTGACTGAACTTATGGCATAATTTTTTGCCAGTCTGGACACTTTACTATTCAGCACACTTATTTTTATGATGAGAATTGTCTCTTTTTAATTGTTATGTAGTTGAGGGTGTTGTGACCACACCAGATCTTAAATATTACGAGATTGTGTAAGTTTAATACTTGTAAGTAAACGGTATGAGATTATGTTTATTATGATATTAAGATAAACCAAAAGGTTTATCATCAACGATATATAACCATATTTAGAAGAGTACGTGTACATGATCAATATATATATATATATATATATATATATATATAAGCATGCACAAAAAAGGGGATCCTGAGTTGTATTTACTAATATGGAACAGAAATTATTCCCCTGTGGCTGTGTATAGTGTTATATTGCTGATGGCTCTTAATGGTGGAAGGGATAAATTGCCGTTATGCTGACAGTTTCTGAGGTGTAAGTGAAACAAATGAAGGGAGTGGAAAAGTTATCTTCCAACTGTAGGGGTAATTCAGAGTTGATCGCAGTAGCAAATTTGTTAGCAGTTGGGCAAAACCATGGCCCTCATTCCGAGTTGTTCGCTCGCTAGCTGCTTTTAGCAGCATTGCAAACGCTAGGCAGCCGCCCTCTGGGAGTGTATCTTAGCTTAGCAGAATAGCGAACGAAAGAGTAGCAGAATTGCTACTAAATAATTCCTTGCAGTTTCTGAGTAGCTCCAGACCTATTCCTAGATTGCGATCAGCTCGGTCCGTTTAGTTCCTGGTTTGACGTCATAAACACACCCTGCGTTCGGCCAGCCACTCCCCCGTTTCTCCAAACACTCCCGCGTTTTTCCCTGACACGCCTGCGTTTTTTAGCACACTCCCGGAAAACGCTCAGTTACCACCCAGAAATGCCCCTTTCCTGTCAATCACTCACCGATCAGCAGTGCGACTGAAAAGCGCCGCAGGATCAACAGCAAAACTTCTAAGCGCATGCGCCCTGCGTACCTTGCGCATGTGCATTTAGCAACAAATTGCAGCATAGCGAAAATTGGCAACGAGCGAACAACTCGGAATGACCACCCATGTGCACTGCAGGTGTGGCAGATATAACATTTGCAGAGAGAGTTAGATTTGGGTGGGTTATTTTATTTCTGTGCAGGGTAAATACTGGCTGCTTTATTTTTACACTGCAATGTAGATTTCAGTTTGAACACACCCCACCCAAATCTAACTCTCCGGCACATGTCATATTTGCCCCCCCCCCCCCCCCCCCCCTTGCAGTGCACATGGTTTTGCCCGACTGCCAACACATTTGCTGCTGTGATCAACTCTGAATTAGGCCCTGTGTACAATCTGGTGTGAGGAAATAGTTAAATCTCACTGCAAAGGGGCCTTGAATTCCCCTGCACTGCAGCTCCAGTCCATGCAGTCCCGATTGTAGAATGGGTGGCAGGGACTCACAGTGCGATCAGTTGAGCTGATGTCTGCACCCTGGAGTCCCGCTGATAAGAGGTCAGAAAGCCTGGCAGGATTTCCTCTGTAGCTCCATCCAGTCCCTATGGATACACATCCGGAAGGCTCTGTGCTGTGAACTGAAAGTGCAGGTGTCTGTTGTAAAGTGATATTGGTGGGTGGGAGGGGGGGACAGCCTGCGCTCGGGTCACACGCCCCCTTAGCCCCCTTAAATGCGGCCATGTCCATGGCCCCTTGCATCTTCATACTTTATCTCGGATCTGTCAGCCAGTTCTCTGACCCATACTTGGTTTCAGTCATTCTCTTCCTGTCCCTGTCTTTTCTACCGACAGATAACTCTGGTCCTCTTGGAGTAAGCTCGTACTGTCTCCAGTGACATAAGTCCTGGTGGGCATCCTAGTGCCAGTAGGCGTATAAAGTCTTAAGGGGAAAGCGGCTCTTGTAGGCAAGAAGACCTGCTGAGTGCACTCTACAAGGCTTACACCCAGGTGTCTGGGGTTATTGTCCAGAAGATCCGGGGTAGTCGTGCACAAGACCATCATCTTTCCAAGTTCAATCATCCCATCATCACCTGTTGCCCAGGTATCCATGCCAGTCTGCACAGGTATCTACCTTAAATCGTAACAGAAGATCAAGCTTCAATCTCTCCTCTTGCTTGGTGGACGCTCCCCATCTTCCTGGCTGACTGACCAATGCATTTCAACTTATTTAATGAGTCTTTATAAAGGTGTAATTCCTATTCCAGGTTACAGAATAAACTGTTCTTTCTTTTTATACAAGTCCTGACTGCCTTTCTTTTTGTCTGGGGAAACCTTGCCTCTCTGCTATAGAGAAAAGCCGCTACCAAAGGAAGATTATCCCACCAAGGTCAGTGTTATCTGTTCCTGCACCATATCATTTGCACCCTTATCACAACAGGATATTACACATATATTCCTTATATCACATATACTGTATAGCGTTAAACTTCAAGTGCTTATTTTATGCTTTGGGCAATTATGACAATCGGTGTATCCTAATGAGATCATCATATTTACCTTGACCTTCTCATAGTGAATTAATCTCCCTTCCTGAAAAAATATTTGTCAATGAACAATGTACAGAAACAACAATGTCCTCATTTCATGCTGCCATGGCAGCTTTATATACTTGTAGCTCAGCCTCTACCTGTGACCTCGGGCATGAATTCTATGGTTTGATTGAAATGTTATTTATCTGACTAGATATGTATGAAATAAAATTATTCCTTTGGATTTGACAAAAATAGATCACACTATTAAATGTGGTACAAATGTGGTACAACCATACTCCGTATATCTTCAGGATGGAAGTAAAAAATACTTTGGAAGCAATGTTATCTGCATAAATGACCATATGTTCACAGCAGGCTCAGTCACTTAGCTTAGTAGCAATCTGATAACACTGCAGAGATAAGATGGTAATCACTGATAAGATTGGAAAGATAAAGTAAAAAGCACAAACCTACTGCAGAAAATAGGGAAACAGCACATATAGGAGCTAGTTGCATTTACAACTGGATCATCTCTCTTCATCCCTACTCATAGCGCTTTATATACCATTGCAGATTAGGTATATATGTTATCTATAACCATTGTTCCATTGTTACCAGAAATTGCCATTTAAACAGAGTAGAAGATGATGAACTCTAATGGGCCCTACACACTGGCCGATACCAGTGAAAGATATGAACGATCTCGTTCATTAATGAACGAGATACCGTTCATATCTTTCAGTGTGTAGGCACCAGCGATGAACGATGCGCGGCCCCGCGCTCATTCATCGCTGGTGTCGGCTCGTTTAAACATGCAGTCCAATATGGACAATCTCGTCCATATTAGCATGCAGTGCTATGGAGCCGGGTGACGGGGTGAGTGAAGAAACTTCACTCCCGCCATCACCTCCCCATGCCGCCGGGTCGCCCGTCGGCCGTATCCACCGTCGGGCAGCTCGGCGGCGGGTCTCTATGTGTGTAGGTTTTTTTCTTGGGGGGGGGGGGGGAGTGTTATAGAAATTTTGTAAGATTCTTAATATGTAATAAAATACTGAGTCAACATTGATATTTTGTTTGCATGAGGTATAAATGCGTTTTATTTTAGCTGGCAATGGGAATTCAACATACCATGTGATAACACATAAAAATAGTCTGGTATTGCTAGGTCTTTAGAATGCTTTGGCATGAATAGTGCAGGAGCAATGTATTTTAACATGCAAGATAGAATACCCAAAAGTCTTAAATCAAGATTCCAGAGATATCCCCCAATAATCAATTGTCCACTTGTTCAGTCAACATTTTCAGCTGAGAAGTGGCGGCACTGAGGAGTGGCCGTAGATTTGCATGCTTTCCGCGGAGCCGGGCGACCCCAAATTCGTTAGTCTCCTGGAAATTCTATAACTATATCTGGGGAATCAGTGTAATGCTGATTATACATCATACAATAAAATAACTATGGCTGGTGCTGCCATTGGTGAACATAGACAGTTGTCTAGGGCAGTGGCGGAACTAGCGAGCGGTGGGCCCAGGTGCGACAAAATGTTTGCCCCCCCCACATCCCATCCAAGTCCACCCTCTCACCCCTGGAGAGGATCTGCTGAGGGGAACCTGCTCAGGGCCAGAGACATGGATACCTAGCAACAGTGCAGTAACTAGACATTTTAGCACTGCGTGCAAGAAATGTCATCGGAGCCCCACCCGTGCATGCAAAACAGGGGCAGGGCGCGCCTTAGGCGCGCGCAAAAATACATAGTGGCGTGGCTTTGTGGGGAAGGGGTGTGGCCACAAAATAATATCAATTCATAAAACGGTGTACAGTAGTCTCCATTATTGAAATTACGCCACACAGTAGCACCATTACAGCAGGTAGAGCCCCTTTTACACCTTACAGCGGACAGATTCCTCTTTTTACACATTACGGAAGACAGCGTCCCCTTTTTACACATTACGGCAGACAGCGTCCCCCTTTTTACACATTACGGCAGACAGCGTGCACTTTTTACACGTAACGGCAGACAGCGTCCCCTTTTTACACATAACGGCAGACAGCGTGCCCTTGTTACACATAACGGCAGACAGCATGCCCTTGTTACACATAGCGGCAGACAGCGTACACTTTTTACACATAACGGCAGACAGCGTGCCCTTGTTAAACATAGCGGCAGACAGCGTACACTTTTTACACATAACGGCAGACAGCGTCCCCTTTTTTACACATTATGGCAGACAGCGTCCCCTTTTTACACATTACGGCAGACAGCGTACACTTTTTACACATAACGGCAGACAGCGTCCCCTTTTTACACATTACGGCAGACAGCGTGCCCTTGTTACACATTACGGCAGACAGCGTCCCCCTTTTTACACATTGCAGCAGGCATATTCCCCCTTTTTACACATAGCGGCAGGCAGTCCCCCATTTTTACACATATCGGCAAGCAGATTCACCCTTTTTACACATTGCGGCAGGCAGATTCCCCCTTTTTACACATAGCGGCAGGCAGTCCCCATTTTTACACTTAGCGGCAAGCAGATTCCACCTTTTTACACATTGCGGCAGGCAGATTCCCCCTTTTTACACATTGCGGCAGGCAGATTCCCTGTTTACACATAGCGGCAGGCAGTCCCCCATTTTTACACATAGCGGCAAGCAGATTCCCCCTTTTTACACATTGCGGCAGGCAGTCCCCCATTTTTACACATTGCGGCAGGCAGTCCCAGGAAAGAAAGAAAGAAAGAAAGAAAGAAAGAAAGAAAGAAAGAAAGAAAGAAAGAAAGAAAGAAAGAAAGAAAGAAAGAAGAATTATACTTACCCTCTCCGCTGGCTCAGGCTCCTCGGTGCAGCTTGACGATTCCCGGGCAGGAAAGAAGGAGGAGGAGGGAGGTGGAGGAGGGAGCCGCAGCAGCCCTGTGTTATTGGTGGAGGCGCTGCTGCTGCTGCCCCTCTGCTTCACTATAGGCTGTTCTCGGAAGACAGCCTATAGTGATGCAGAGGAGCAGCAGCAGCAGCGCCTCCACCAGTAACAAAGCGCTGCTGTGGCTCCCTCCTCCACCTCCCTCCTCCTCCTTCCCCCGTACCGCTGCTCCTCTCCTCTCTCCGGGTGGCTGTGCGCTGCGGGCAGCGGTTGCCCGCAGCACACAGCGGCATGTAATGAGTCAGTTTGACTCATTACATGCTTTGGGCCCCTGGACAGAGGCGGGCCCCAGTGCAACGCACTGGTTGCACTGGCGGTAGTTCCGCCTCTGGTCTAGGGTGCATCTAGATCAAGGATTGTATGACATAATATCACCAGTGTTTTCCATGCCCCTATGGAGCCCAGTGGTGTAGCCAAGTTAGCATGGAAAGATGGGGGAGGGGCAAAGATGGAAAAATAGGAACCCCAGGTTCCTTTCAAAATTTAAATATCAACATCTAAATACATTATTTGTATGACCCCCATGTGTCAGGTGGCGATTTTCAGATTGGTGTATCTGGAGAAGCGACTGGCAGTTCCGTGACAGCCACTATTGGCAATATTTGCTTGGGACGGAGCTAAAATGACATGATTAGAATATTATGGCACCATTAGGCCCGCTGGACTGTGGGTTTATCTTTATTTATCTCCCCGTCCTGCCCACTTCACTAGGCAGTGGGCAGAATGCGGGAGGGGCACCCACTCTTCTGGGCTGCGTGGGAATACTCAAGAAACTAAGTGTCTCTCGCAAAATCCGGGAGAGTAGGCAAGTATAGGTGACTTCCATGCAGTACAATGGCTCAAGTAAATATAATGAATGTGTTACATTAAATGTAAAAGTTACAGCATCATATGTAATATTTATCTCTTTACAATTAAACCCCTACAGTCAGGGCCGGATTGGCCATTGTGTCTACCGGGGAGGTCCTCTGGTGGGCCGAGCGGTGTGACGGGCCAGTCTTATGAGCCCCCCATCCCCTCTCTGTGCGCGTAACCCACTGACAGTGAGCCACGGCCGTCAGCTGCTGGGAGAACAGGCTCCGCCCCCACCACGTGTCTTCAAGGAGCCTCGTGTCACGGACTCCCAGCTGCAGCGTGGGGGACTCTCCTACATCCCAGCCAGCCAGGGGGGAAGGCGCCGGCCGCAGGTACTGCGCTCTCTGCGTGACAGCGGGCATCAGGGCTTCTGTATCTGCTGCTCATCGCTAGCACAAGACGGCGCCGTGTGTGAGTATGCACAGGTGCTGATGCATGGGGCAGCGGCGGGGGTGGCTGTGCGTTGTGGATGCACTCTCAGCGCTGTAACGGAGTAGTGAATAGAGGCTGTCTGGGGACAGGGCGGGGGGCATCAGAGTTACTGGGGCACTGATGGTGAGGGAAAATTTGGGGTGGAGAAGTTGGTCTGTTGAGAAGGGACATGTGTGGGGTAGGGTGAGTTGGTCTTTTAAGCAGGTTATATGGGGGTGGGTGTTATGTTGAGGAAAGGGCCTTTTAGGATTTTAGGAGAGCTGGCATATTTATATGTATATATGGGGGAGAAGGGGTATGTTGGGAAGCCATATGGTGATGAAGAGCTGAAAAAGGCTGGCATTTGGAAGGAAGGCACATAATTTCGGGGGGAGGGGGGGGGGGATAGCTGGTATTTTGGAGGAATTGGAAATGGTGATGATGAGATGCTCATAGTTTACTGGAATATGAATATTCGGTTAGCTGACATGCTAAGAAAAAGGGATATGGAGAGGGGGGAGGGGTTAAAGTAGATGGGATATGGATGGTGCTGTCATGGGAAGTTAGCGGGCCAATTGAGAAGGGGTGTGTGTTAAAGGAGAGGGGTATTGGGGGGGATGTTGTATACCCCTTTTACACCTAGAAATGCGGGTCACAGCAGGGAGCCTGACACGGGTGCTACCCAGCTGCGACCCGCATCAGCCCCCTTTCCTGCTGCAGTCACCAACCCGGCATATTGCCAGTGATGCGGCTAGGGCGGCGCTGGGAGATCACATGATCTCCCAGCGCCGCCCTTCCATACACTGAACGGGAGCCGGGGCGCATCAACCCAGCTTCCGTTTACCTAGCACAGCTTACCAGGTTGAACCCGTGTTCAACCCTGCAAGCTACCCGAGTTGAAATACCGGGTCACTTGACCCGGATTATTCTAACTCGGCCCTTTTATACCAACCAGCAACACAGGTTATGTGCGTTCATGTGCAATTACCCGTGTTATATGCTGGCGGTGTAAAAGGGGTATTGAAGTAAACTTAACATTGCTGTTTTTAAGGGAGGGAACAGATTGTATTCATGGGTTAGATTCCCACTATGGCTGCCATGCGATGCTTTTGCCCCCTTGCGGGGGTGGGGGGTAGAGCCAGACATGCGGGCGGACTAGCCCTGTGCAGGGCGTCCCCCCGCATGTATGAGAATCTGATTGTAGATGTGCTAAATTTGGCACATCTACGATCAGCTCTGAATTACCCGCCAAAGTCGTCTTGTGGTACATGGATGGAGGTTTAATGTAGATCTGTCTTGAGGGGGCAGGGGGTCTATAAGGGTATGTATATACTCTAATAGTTGGTTATATAGCTAGTTATGTATATGCTAATTCAGGTTGCTATGTATTGATTATGTATATGCTGTGTACATTCAAGGTATACATGGTTATTTATTTGCTATGTCCATTCTGTGTTAGTTATGTATATATTATGTGTATGCTTTGTTTAGTTGTTCATGTATCTGCTATGCACATGCTATGGATGGGATGTACAGATGGAGCCAGCGTTATCTTTGCTGGCTGAGGCGCAGGGGTGCACTCCCGGCGTGACTAGGCGATCTATCCGCCTAGTCACTCCGGGAGTGCACGAGCCGCTTCCCATTCGGAGCGTCTCTGTCCAGACAGAGAAGCTCACAGTGACTAGGTGCGCCCAGTCACACAGGGAGCCAAGCTACACAGGGAGCCAAGATAATGAATGCGCCATCTGTACTAAAATGAAAATGCAGAAAAAACCCTGTTTTCTGGGTTTTTAACACATTTCCATATGTACTTCCATGTGCCGGGTCTCCGCCACACATTTTGGCTTTTGCTGGCATTATCCTGTAGAAGCCTATGGGGCTTCTTCCGCAATGCGATGTGGGAGGGTTCTGTCACACAACCCTCCCAACATCCCCCACGGCTGCTGCCACTTGCAGGGGTGCCCTAGGTTGGTGGTCCAGAACCAATTCAAATTATTCATGGTCAACATAATAGGCAAAAGCAGAGCGGGTGGCTGCCAGTCATAAAATATGTGGCCAAACAGAAGCAAATCTTGTCCCTCACCACACAACTGACCCTAAGGATGACATATAAACGCAATCTACTTAATGTAATATTTCTTTCTAAATTTCTCAATAAGAAATTTTTGGCCTAGGGGTGCCGTGATTTTTTTTTTTATATTCTAGGGCGCCGTGATTCAAAAAAGTTTGGAAACCACTGGTCTATTACAGGGGATTTTCTGTAGTGGGGGCTATTCTGTAATGGGGGGAGAATGTTTTTTAATACTAAACTGCTTACACAACATGGACTGTGTGATACAAAAAGCAGTTTTGCAGTAGTTCAGTAGTTCAGTAGCAGTAGTTCCCAAACTTTCTTGAATCACAGTACATTAGAGTATCAGGTTTTTTTTATATGACACTCCTTGTCCAAAAGTTTCTTATTGATAAATTTTGACAAGTATTATGTTAGGTAAATTGGGCTTAAATGTTATCCTTAGTTCAGTTACTGTATGTGGCTTCTGATTGTCTGCTTGTTTTATGATTGGTAGCAACTATCATGGCACCCCTGCTTGCGCCCCTGAGGACCCAGCTTGAGAACCACTGTAACAGAATATTACTTTACAATTTATTTAGTGAGTTTGCAGAGGATTAAATGTCACACCAGTTTTAATTTCTTAACTACTTCTCCTACAACACAATACTTTCAAAACTTTTGAATGTGTTACATCAAGCTAATATAACATGCTCTGCCTTTTGTTGGTGTAATTCCATGTACATTACATTTTGAAGTATTAATCCCGCCTACTTTGGTATTGGCTCTGCCTACATTTAATTTGGTGCCGCCCACATGAGGCCACTTTTAGAATTTTTTCTAGGGCCACTTTTGTTTCCCAATCCGTCCCTGCCTACAGTACATGCCATCAGACCACCCCACATGCCACTTAGATGCCCAACAGGCAAGTGGCCCTACATCCTATGTACAGAGCGCTATGGCCAAAAGCTAATTTAGAGACAGCTAAGGATATACTGTATGAACAGATGTATCAAGGCTATTTTCGTGAAAATATTGTGAAAGCAGCATCATTTTCATGTCAATTTATTTTTTTAAAGTTTACACCTTAATTATCGCAAATATTCTCAAATAAAAATAAATTACAAACACAGTTGTTATTGAAAATTGAAATATTTTTTGAATGTATCAAGTACATAGAAAGACTTTTATATTCGAATATGACTGATTTGGTTTATGCTATCTAGTGATGGTGAGTTACTTACAATTTCATGAGTTACTTGGAATCTCATGAAAATGCAATAGGGGAATGGTATCTTTTCTCATCCCTGAATCTCTGTGTTGGTCCTCCGCTCCCAACACATGGAGCATATGTTAGTGGAACCAATAGTTTGAAGCACTATGCGTTTTTTTGTCCAATATATATTTTATTGAGGTTCAGGAAATACAACAATCAATATCAGAAGTAAACATAGGACCCATCCTAATACAGAGATATACTGCGTCATATACCTTCTAGTCATGAGGATATCGGGGCCTAGAATAAAACCTCACTTTTTCCATTTTCTAGTATAGTATAACAGAACTGTAGACGATACAAATACAAAAATTATGAAAAAGCCAGTCCACAAAGATACTGTTCGTCAAACCGATGCAGGAACCAAATATATAAACAGTATAAACAGTACAACATATTAATACGTCCTCCCCAGTGGAGAACGAAAAACTAATAATAATAATAATAATAATAATAATAATAATAATAATAATAATAATAAAACAAAAATAAAAAAACATAGAAAAAACAGTACTTGCCGGGGCATAGGGATCATGACCCATCCATGGAGACATCATCAGGACGAGAGAAAACGTGTAGACAACGGAGATGTGTAGAAGGGGGGGAGAGGGGGAAGGCGAGAAGAGCAAAGGGAAGCTGCAGCCAGTAGTGTAGCAGTAGAGAGGGGGAAGTAGGAAAGGTAAAGAAAAGGAAAGAATTATGTAATCACGGGAGAGAGATGGGAGTATTATCAGTTAGGAGTTGATGTAGGGGTCGCTATTTCCTTATTTAAAGTCGTTTTCAGCCAGTCCATTGTGAATAGAAAGAGTAATCTGGAGGTAGCTAGTGACAGTGTGTGGGGGGGGGGGTATCGGAGATCCATTGCTGGAGTATGGCTTTCCTGCCTACCGCTGAAAGAATCACTATTAATTTCGTATCATGAGAGGGGAGTGCGAGCTGATCTCGGGTGTGACCAAAGAGAGCCCAAGAGGCAGTGCATTGAAAGTGTAGACCCAACTCGGATGCGCAATATGTTTGTAGCTCCGCCCAAAACGCCTGAATGAGGGGGCAATGCCAAAAACAATGTATAAGGTCAGCTACTGGCACAGAGCATTTCAAGCATTTTGCCGAGTCAGATAAACCCATCAAATGGCTCCTCTTTGGGGAGATATAGGCTCTATGTAAAATCTTATAGGACATTTCCTGATATAAGCTAGCCGGGATGAGTTTAAAGGAAGTTGTAAAACTGTCCATCACAGTTTCTGGGGACATGGAGGGAATTTTAGAAGACCACGTTAGTACCTGGGCCAGATCAGTAGCGGGAACATGTTCTGTACAAATGCGGGCATATATAGATGAGATGGAGCATGTCCCGGAGCGCAGAAGCGTATCTAGGCTGTTAACATAGTCGGATACACAGAGATGAGAAAGGACTGAATGGACATAATGTGAGGCCTGAAAGAAATAGAATCTATGGCTAGGGTTAATGTCATACTTGGTAAGTGCTTCAGCAAAAGTGAGTGTTTTTTTTCTAGAATCGAGAAAATCACCGACCTGTGCAATTCCTGAAGCGTGCCAAGCAGTGAAAGGATAAGAGGCCTGACCCTGTTGAAAATGTGGGTTCCCGACTAGGGGAAGAAATAAGGAGTAAGTGTACTGTAGCTGTAGAGATTTCCTAGACAATCTCCACGCCACAACAGTAGAGATTAGGAGGAGATTGTCTAGAGAAAGAGACGACATATCAGATTTGGATGCATGCAGAACAGAGCTAAGAGATAGAGGGGTACAGAGTTGGGAATCAATCAGTGAGTCAGTAAAGACCGATGTACCGTTGAGCCAATCCGTAGCGAAACGAAGAAGGCAGACTCTATTGTATTGCTCTATATCCGGCAGATTTAGTCCCCCATTCTGTACCATCTGAGACAATTTAAAGAAGCTTATTCTGGGTCTCTTATTAGCCCAGATAAATTTAGATATAGATGAGTTAAGGAGGGAAAGGTCAGACTTAGAGAGCATGATAGGTACCATCTGAAGGACATAGAGCAATTTGGGGAAGCTAGCCATTTTCACGAGATTACAGCGACCCATGAGATTAAGGGGGAGATTTTGCCACAACGCTAATTCTGTTTGAATCTTAGTGAATATAGGATGAACGTTAGCAGAGTAAAGACGGGTAGGATCAGCAGGAAGAAGGACTCCAAGATATGTAATATGGGTTGGGGCCCACCGAAACGGAAAAGGAGTGTCCCATCCTGTAACAATTTGGGGGAAAATAGCCAAAGCCTCTGATTTGTCAAAATTGACCAAAAACCCTGCAAAAGAGGAGAAACGAGAAATAGCGTTCTATAATGCCATGACGGATTGTCTTGGATTGGAGGTAAATAGAAGAATGTCATCGGCGAACGCCATTAATTTAACCTCTCTGTTGCCAATCCTAATGCCCCGGAAGTCAGAGAGGTTGAGGATATAACGTATAAAGGGCTCTAGGGCCAGGTTAAAAAGGAGAGGGGAGAGAGGGCAACCCTATCTGGTCCCCCTTTCAAGGATAAAGGAAGATGAGGAAATGTTGTTAACTACCACCTGCGCAGTAGGGCTATCATAAAGGGAGTCACTAACCCACGAAATTTATCACCAGATTTCTGGTATGACAAAACCCTTGCGAGGTGGGGCCAGGCAATCTTATCGAAAGCCTTTTCCGCATCAAGGTTAATGAGGACGTTATCTATAAAGTTGTGAGTACGCGAGTACGTGATGGCCGCCAATGTGGTCCTGATACCCTGTACTGATTGTCTATGTTTAATGAAGCCCAGCTGCGCAGGCGATATAAGACGAGAAAGACAAAGCTGCAATCTATTGCCCATTAATTTCGTAAGAATTTTAAAATCCTGATTGAGGAGGGAAATCGGCCTGTAAGAGCCAGGTAGAGAGGTATCTTTTCCAGGTTTCGCTATAACTATAATCGTGGCCTCATTAAATTTAATTGGAGTGTGTTTGGAGGTAAGAATACAATTATAGAGACGTAAGGGTGGGAGCCAGCTCATCCCGAAGCATTTTATAGAACTCTGCGCCAAATCCATCAGGGCCGGGGCTTTTATTACTCGGTAAGGTCTTAATGACGTCAACAACCTCCCCAACCGTAATCGGCTTCTCTAAGGAGTCTCTCTCCTCTTGAGTCAAAACGGGGAGAGGAGCCTCCTCTAGTAAGGAGTGGTTGGCAACCGAGTCGGCAGGGCCTTTAGCGTACAGAGATCGATAAAAGTCCCTAAATTCGGTGCAAATAGTGTCGGGGTCAGTACTCAGCGAGCCCGAGCTATTGATTGCGTTAACCCATGTGCGGGACTTAGGGCCTTTGATCAAGTTGGCCAGTAATTTGCCCGACTTATTGCCCCACCTATGGAATCTGTTACGTTGATAGTCATAAGACAATTGGACTCGCTCCGTGAGGAATGTATCATAAATAAGTTTGGCTGAGAGATAAGCCTCTTTGTGGGTAGGGGTATCGTGTTGGATATACCTTCTATATGCAGAGGTAAGCGTTGTGCTCAAGGACTGTAATTGAGACGAAAACTGCTTCTGTCTAGAATGAGTGTATGACATGACATGTCCTCGGAGGACGGCCTTAGCCGCGCCCCAGAAGATTGGCGAGTCCAAGCTCTGTTCAGTGTTATCCAAAGTATAGTTGAGCCAGGACTGCTTCATATAAAGAAGGAAATCAGTGGAATGGCGTAAATAGGCAGGAAAACGCCAGCAGGGTAAGCTACGAGGGGACACAGCTAATTGAATATGTAGGGATATAGGGGCATGATCAGATATGATAATGTTGTCGATGGAAGTGTGGGTAACCTTGGGAAGGAGGTGAGCGACAGTAAAGATGTAGTCAATTCGGGAATGAGAAGAATGAGGGTGAGAATAGAAAGAGTAGTCCCTTTGAGTGGGATGAAATACCCGCCAGGGATCCAAGAGATCCAACTGGGAGCAGAAAGAGGAGAGGAGTTGTGCAAGAATCGTAGAAGTGGAAGCACTTACCCTGGATCTATCCATGGATGGGTCAACCACTAAATTGAGGTCCCCGCCGACAATCAAGTTCTGGCAGCCCCAGGCAAAAAGATTCGTTAAAAGATCTGCGAAAAAAGAATCGGGTGAGATGTTGGGTGCATAGATGTTGAGAAGGGTATAAACCTTATTATTAATACACACGTCTAATAACAGAAATCTACCCTCAGGGTCATAAAGCTTTCTGAGTATAGTATATTGGAGATTGGCATGAAACAGTATCGCTACCCCCATAGACTTAGAGCGGTATGGAGACGAAATACATTCTCCTATCCAAGGGGCTTGTAGGGTATTTCTAGGATCGTCTAACCAGTGGGTCTCTTGTAGGAGTACAATGTGGGGGGACATGCGTTTTAAGTGAGAGATCACCTTCTACCTCTTAATCGGGTGATTAAGGCCCTCAACATTCCATGATACGATACGGAGTAGCGTAGCATTTGAGTCTCCATCTACATGAGAGTGTGGGTGGGTGTCAGTAGACATATCAACCCACCCCTACCGGGAAAAAGAGTAGGAAAGGAACGTGGAAAATGAAATAGGGTCCCACCCCGTCCCATCAAGCGGGGGGGGGGAGGAATCCCCCAATGGGAAGGGATCCCAGCCCAGGCAGGTAAAACGATTCAAACAGACAAACAATAACAAAAACATCAAGAAACAACAGAAGGATCGAATAATAAATCAAAAGTGTGAACCTAGCACACTTCTCTGAAACATTATGTGAGACCCGAGCGCAGACTCGGGTAGCAGGGAGCTACTAACAGGCATAAACCACCAGCAATCAAGTGTCAGGTATAGCGAAATGTAGCTTGGCCTCCTCAGGGTCTTCAAAGAAACGTGGCCTGTCATCTTCAAAAACCCTTAGGCGGGCAGGATAAAGCAGTGAGAACCTGATCTTTACGTCAAAGAGGTGTTTGCAGATGGGAGCAAATGCTCTAGCACTATGTGTTTTAGCATGATCCATTGATGTATTTCATGTACTATTTGCCATATGCAGGTTTGCAAATAATTTTAAAATATATATTTTTTTGCATTATTATTATTATTATTATTATTATTATTAAGTCAATAAAAAAAAAAATTCAAATTTTCTACTTATAGGAACATGCACTTTTCAAATTTTGAATTGACATGTGAGGGAAAAGCCTCTTATTGTCATCAAGATTTACATGCAAAAAAAGTGACTTTTTTGCATGGAAAACTAAAATGTCGAAGTCGAAAAATATTGCAGTACACACATCAAGTACAAACTACTGTGACAAGAACACTGGGATAGTGTTTGAGGGCAGGTATATTTGTCCCAGGTTCTTGTCTTACATGTTTTAGAAAATGTTAACTTCTAGGAAAAATGCTTTTTGTTTTGTCTGAACCTTTTCAGTTTGCTGTAAAAGCTGGGTAAAGGCTCTGAGAGAGAGATAAGGCGAGTTCTAGACATTGGGCCCAGTTCGGGTCTTTGGCCTCACAGAGGGCTAATCAGGGTTTCAGCTGTGTAAGAGTGATATAGTGCTTCTAACCTGATTAGTATGGGCAGACTGCCTGGGAAGGCTGCAGGATCTGTGTGTGAGAGACACGCTTTCTGATGCAAGTAAGCTATACAGTATGTACTGAAGAACTCTGTGTTTTGTTTAGTGACAGTTAGGAACATCTTATGTTTAGTTAGTGCCGGACAGGCAAGGTATTTTTATTTTGGGGTTTGTTTTATTTTCTGTTTCAATAAAACTGGCCGGGGTCAGTTGTACCAGAAACTGGACTTGTGTTATTCCTCAGCTGCTGCGTGCTGCCATATTCCCCAGGAAAAGGCACCTTGCACCCCTACAGTGTTACAACTTGGTGGAGAATACGAGCAGGCCGTTCTGCGCATAAGTGAAAGCAGCAGCTTTGTGAGGCCTGCAGAAAACGGTGGTTTATGCAGATACAGCCCAGTGTGAAGTTACTGAGACTCACCCCTGAGGGTTTGATATATGTCCTGGGTGAAAGCAGCTACAAAGCCGCCTGAAAAATCTGTTGACATGGAGGATCTGCTTAAAGCCTTGCTGCAAGCTACAGCGGCTCAGCAGGAGGCCAACCGACAGCAGCAGGTGGCAATGGAGGAAAATTGGAGACTACAGCAGGAGGCCAACAGACAGCAGCAGGTGGCAATGGAGGAAAATATAAGACAGCAGCAGGTGGCAATGGAGGAAAATAAGAGACAACAGCAGGCAGTTGTTGATGAACTTTACAGGCAACAGCGTCAGGATAGAGAGGCCTTAGCAGAAGTGGTGCAGAGACTTGCAGCTCGGGTTGGAGATGTGGCCGTCAGTGCTCCAACCAGCTCTAGTTCTATACGAGCCAGTCACTTCCTGCAGAAAATGACAGAGGCTGATGATGTGGAGGCCTATCTGACCACGTTTGAAAGGACTGCCGAGCGGGAGAACTGGCCGAAAGCACAGTGGGCCAGTCTGCTGGCACCTTTCCTGTCAGGTGAGCCCCAAAAAGCTTACTTTGATTTCTCTATCGTCCTAAGTGGATGCTGGGGTTCCTGAAAGGACCATGGGGAATAGCGGCTCCGCAGGAGACAGGGCACAAAAGTAAAGCTTTTACAGGTCAGGTGGTGTGTACTGGCTCCTCCCCCTATGACCCTCCTCCAGACTCCAGTTAGATTTTTGTGCCCGGCCGAGAAGGGTGCAATTCTAGGTGGCTCTCATAAAGAGCTGCTTAGAGAGTTTAGCTTAGGTTTTTTATTTTACAGTGATTCCTGCTGGCAACAGGATCACTGCAACGAGGGACAGAGGGGAGAAGAAGTGAACTCACCTGCGTGCAGGATGGATTGGCTTCTTGGCTACTGGACATGAAGCTCCAGAGGGACGATCACAGGTACAGCCTGGATGGTCACCGGAGCCACGCCGCCGGCCCCCTCACAGATGCTGAAGCAAGAAGAGGTCCAGAATCGGCGGCTGAAGACTCCTGCAGTCTTCTTAAGGTAGCGCACAGCACTGCAGCTGTGCGCCATTTTCCTCTCAGCACACTTCACACGGCAGTCACTGAGGGTGCAGGGCGCTGGGAGGGGGGCGCCCTGGGAGGCAAATGAAAACCTTTAAAAAGGCTAAAAATACCTCACATATAGCCCCAGAGGCTATATGGAGATATTTACCCCTGCCTAAATGTACTAAATAGCGGGAGACGAGCCCGCCGAAAAAGGGGCGGGGCCTATCTCCTCAGCACACGGCGCCATTTTCTGTCACAGCTCCGCTGGTCAGGAAGGCTCCCAGGTCTCTCCCCTGCACTGCACTACAGAAACAGGGTATAACAGAGAGGGGGGGCAAAATAAATGGCAATATATATTAATATAAAAGCAGCTATAAGGGAGCACTTAATCATAAGGCTATCCCTGTCATATATAGCGCTTTTTGGTGTGTGCTGGCAGACTCTCCCTCTGTCTCCCCAAAGGGCTAGTGGGTCCTGTCTTCGTATAGAGCATTCCCTGTGTGTCTGCTGTGTCGGTACGTGTGTGTCGACATGTATGAGGACGTTATTGGTGTGGAGGCGGAGCAATTGCCAAATATGAGGATGTCACCTCCTAGGGGGTCGACACCAGAATGGATGCCTTTATTTGTGGAATTACGGGATAGCGTCAACTCGCTTAAGCAGTCGTTTGCCGACATGAGGCGGCCGGACACTCAATTAGTGCCTGTCCAGGCGCCTCAAACACCGTCAGGGGCTGTAAAACGCCCCTTGCCTCAGTCGGTCGACACAGACCCAGACACAGGCACTGATTCCGGTGGTGAAGGTGACGAATCAACCGTATTTTCCAGTAGGGCCACACGTTATATGATTTTGGCAATAAAGGAGATGTTACATTTAGCTGATACTACAGGTACCACTAAACAGGGTATTATGTGGGGTGTGAAAAAACTACCAGTAGTTTTTACCGAATCAGAAGAATTAAATGACGTGTGTGATGAAGCGTGGGGTGCCCCGATAAAAAACTGCTAATTTCAAAGAAGTTATTGGCTTTATACCCTTTCCCGCCAGAGGTTAGGGAGCGCTGGGAAACACCTCCTAGGGTGGACAAAGCGCTAACACGCTTATCAAAACAAGTGGCGTTACCCTCTCCTGAGACGGCCGCACTTAAAGATCCATCAGATAGGAGGATGGAAAATATCCAAAAAGGTATATACACACATGCAGGTGTTATACTACGACCAGCTATTGCGACTGCCTGGATGTGCAGTGCTGGGGTAGTTTGGTCAGAGTCCCTGATCGAAAATATTGATACCCTGGACAGGGACAATATTTTACTGTCGTTAGAACAAATAAAGGATGCATTTCTTTATATGCGTGATGCACAGGGAGATATCTGCACACTGGCATCACGGGTAAGTGCTATGTCCATTTCGGCCAGAAGAGCTTTATGGACACGACAGTGGACAGGCGATGCGTAGAGGAGTTATTTGGGGTCGGTCTATCGGATTTGGTGGCCACGGCTACGGCCGGGAAATCCACCTTTCTACCTCAAGTCACTCCCCAACAGAAAAAGGCACCGACCTTTCAACCGCAGCCCTTTCGTTCCTTTAAAAATAAGAGAGCAAAGGGCTATTCATATCTGCCACGAGGCAGAGGACGAGGGAAGAGACAGCAACAGGCAGCTCCTTCCCAGGAACAGAAGCCCTCCCCGGCTTCTACAAAAGCCTCAGCATGACGCTGGGGCTTCGCAAGCGGACTCGGGGGCGGTAGGCGGTCGTCTCAAGAATTACAGCGCGCAGTGGGCTCACTCGCAGGTAAATCCCTGGATCCTGCAGATAATATCTCAGGGGTACAGGTTGAAATTAGAGACAGAGCCACCTCGCCGTTTCCTGAAGTCTGCTTTACCAACGTCCCCCTCAGAAAGGGAGACGGTTTTGGAAGCCATTCACAAGCTGTATTCTCAGCAGGTGATAGTCAAGGTACCTCTTCTACAACAAGGGAAGGGGTATTATTCCACTCTTTTTGTGGTACCGAAGCCGGATGGCTCGGTAAGGCCTATTCTAAATCTGAAGTCCTTGAACCTGTACATAAAGAAGTTCAAGTTCAAGATGGAGTCACTCAGAGCAGTGATAGCGAACCTGGAAGAAGGGGACTTTATGGTATCCTTGGACATCAAGGATGCGTATCTCCACGTTCCAATTACCCCTCACACCAGGGGTACCTCAGGTTCGTTGTACAAAACTGTCACTATCAGTTTCAGACGCTGCCGTTTGGTTTGTCCACGGCACCTCGGGTCTTTACAAAGGTAATGGCCGAGATAATATTTCTTCTTCGAAGAAAAGGCGTATTAATTATCCCATACTTGGACGATCTCCTAATAAGGGCAAGGTCCAGAGAACAGCTAGAGATGGGTTTAGCACTATCTCAAGAGGTGCTAAAGCAGCACGGATGGATTCTGAATATTCCAAAATCCCAATTAATGCCGACAACTCGTCTGCTGTTCCTGGGGATGATTCTGGACACAGTTCAGAAAAAGGTTTTTCTTCCCGAAGAAAAAGCCAAGGAGTTATCTGACCTGGTCAGGAACCTCCTAAAACCAGGAAAGGTGTCTGTACATCAATGCACAAGAGTCCTGGGAAAAAATGGTAGCTGCTTACGAAGCAATCCCTTTCGGCAGATTCCATGCAAAGGGATCTGTTGGACAAATGGTCAGGGTCGCATCTTCAGATGCACCTGCGGATAACCCTGTCGCCGAGGACAAGGGTATCCCTTCTGTGGTGGTTGCAGGAGGCTCATCTATTGGAGGGCCGCAGATTCGGCATGCAGGATTGGATCCTGGTGACCACGGATGCCAGCCTGAGAGGCTGGGGAGCAGTCACACAGGGAAGAAATTT
The DNA here is from genome assembly GCF_028390025.1 of Pseudophryne corroboree. NCBI lineage: Eukaryota > Metazoa > Chordata > Amphibia > Anura > Myobatrachidae > Pseudophryne > Pseudophryne corroboree. The sequence goes on along the minus strand of NC_086450.1, from coordinate 196,944,256 downwards.
CCAGGGAGTGTGGTCGAGCCTGAAAAAGTCTCTTCACATAAGCATTCTGGAACTAAGAGCAATCTACAATGCTCTAAGCCAGGCGGAACCTCTGCTTCAAGGAAGACCGGTGTTGATCCAGTCGGACAACATCACGGCAGTCGCCCATGTAAACAGACAGGGCGGCACAAGAAGCAGGAGGGCAATGGCAGAAGCTGCCAGGTTCCTTCGCTGGGCGGAGAATCACGTGATAGCACTGTCAGCAGTATTCATCCCGGGCGTGGACAACTGGGAAGCAGACTTCCTCAGCAGACACGACCTTCACCCGGGAGAGTGGGGACTTCATCCAGAAGTTTTCCACATGCTATTAAACCGTTGGGTAAAACCAATGGTGGACATGATGGCGTCTCGCCTCAACAAAACACTGGACAGATATTGCGCCAGGTCAAGAGATCCGCAGGCAATAGCTGTGGACGCGCTGGTAACACCTTGGGTGTACCAGTCGGTATATGTGTTTCCTCCTCTGCCTCTCATACCAAAGGTATTGAGGATTATACGGCAAAGAGGAGTAAGACTAGTGGCTCCGGATTGGCCAAGAAGGACTTGGTACCCGGAACTTCAAGAGATGGTCACGGACGATCCGTGGCCTCTACTTCTGAGAAGGGACCTGCTTCAGCAGGGTCCTTGTCTTTTTCAAGACTTACCGCGGCTGCGTTTGACGGCATGGCGTTTGAATGCCAGATCCTAAAAGGAAAAGGCATTCCGGAAGAAGTCATTCCTACCTTGATAAAGGCAAGGAAGGAAGTCACCGCGAAGCATTATCGCCGTATTTGGCGAAAATATGTTGCGTGGTGCGAGCAGCGGAGTGCTCCGATGGAGGAATTTCAACTGGGTCGTTTTCCTACATTTCCTGCAATCAGGATTGTCTATGGGTCTCAAATTGGGATCTATTAAGGTTCAAATTTCGGCCATATCAATATTCTTCCAAAAAGAATTGGCCTCAGTCCCTGAGGTCCAGATTTTTATCAAAGGAGTACTGCATATACAGCCTCCTGTGGTGCCTAAGGTGGCACCGTGGGATCTAAATGTAGTTTTAGATTTCCTCAAATCCAATTGGTTTGAACCACTAAAGAATGTGGATTTGAAATATCTCACATGGAAAGTGACTATGTTACTGGCCCTGGCTTCGGCCGGGAGAGTATCTGAACTGGCGGCTTTGTTTTATAAAAGCCCTTATTTAATTTTCCATTCGACATAGGGCAGAGCGGCGGACGCGTCCGCATTTTCTCCCTAAGGTGGTATCAGCGTTTCACCTGAACCAGCCTATTGTAGTGCCTGCGGCTACAGACGACTTGAAGGACTCCAAGTTGTTGGACGTTGTCAGAGCCTTAAAAATATACATTTAAAGGACGGCTGGAGTCAGAAAATCTGACTCGCTGTTTATACTGTATGCACCCAACAAGTTGGGTGCACCTGCTTCTAAGCAGTCGATTGCTCGTTGGATTTGTAACAAAATTCAACTTGTACATTCTGTGGCAGGCCTGCCACAGCCTAAATCTGTTAAGGCCCATTCCGCAAGGAAGGTGGGCTCATCTTGGGCGCCTGCCCGAGGGGTCTCGGCATTACAACTCTGCCGAGCAGCTACGTGGTCAGGGGAGAACACGTTTGTAAATTTTTACAAATTTGATACCCTGGCAAAGGAGGACCTGGAGTTCTCTCATTCGGTGCTGCAGAGTCATCCGCACTCTCCCGCCCGTTTGGGAGCTTTGGTATAATCCCCATGGTCCTTTCAGGAACCCCAGCATCCACTTAGGACGATAGAGAAAATAAGAATTTACTTACCGATAATTCTATTTCTCGGAGTCCGTAGTGGATGCTGGGCGCCCATCCCAAGTGCGGATTATCTGCAATACTTGTACATAGTTATTGTTAACTAATTCGGGTTATTGTTTAGGAAGCCATCTTTCAGAGGCTCCTTTGTTATCATACTGTTAACTGGGTTTAGATCACAAGTTGTACGGTGTGATTGGTGTGGCTGGTATGAGTCTTACCCGGGATTCAAAATCCTCCCTTATTGTGTACGCTCGTCCGGGCACAGTACCTAACTGGAGTCTGGAGGAGGGTCATAGGGGGAGGAGCCAGTACACACCACCTGACCTGTAAAAGCTTTACTTTTGTGCCCTGTCTCCTGCGGAGCCGCTATTCCCCATGGTCCTTTCAGGAACCCCAGCATCCACTACGGACTCCGAGAAATAGAATTATCGGTAAGTAAATTCTTATTTTAAGCCCTGCTGAGGCCCGGGACTATGATAAACTAAAGACTGAGATCCTGACCCGCCTGGGAGTCACGCTGTCAGTACGAGCACAACGGGTGCACCGTTGGCTGTACGCCATGGAGAAGCCTCCGCGCTCCCAGATGCACGACCTTATTCAGCTAACAAAAAAATGGCTACAGCCAGAGACATTAACTGGTCCCCAGATGGTGGAAAGAGTCGTCATGGACCGCTACTTGAGATCTTTGCCCATGGTCCTGCGCAAGTGGGTGAGCCATGGAAACCCGGGTACTGCTGACCAATTAGTGGACATGGTAGAGAGGTATTTGGCAGCAGAGGAACTACTGATGACCACCCAGCAACCCATAGATCCTCGACAGCGCCCTTCAGTAAAGACTGGTAAGACTGTTCCGTGGGAAAACGTTGCTGGGCGGTTAAGAGAACGCAAGGCTGGAGAGACTGTAAACACTGGCCCTGGAAACAGGCCAATGGGGCTAGAACGGTCTATGCTGCCCAAATGGGTTGATAATCGTGTGGTTAAATGTTTTAGGTGTGGTATGCCAGGTCATGTTATTGCCAATTGCCCAGTCACGCAAGAACCCATGCAATGTGATGCTGCCTTTGAATGTCGCAGAATGTCTTTCTTTGCTAGGTTAGCCTGTACTGTGGTACCTTCACCTGAGCTGGAAAAACAAATGTGTGATGTGTTCTTAGAAGGTAACCGGGTAGAGGCCTTGCTAGATTCAGGAAGTTTAGTTACCCTCGTGAAAGCTGGGTTAGTGAACCCCTTAAAGGTCCAGCAAATACCTATTGGGGTAACTTGCATACATGGGGATACCCAACATTATGCCACTGCTGAGGTGAATATAGAAACTTGTTGTGGGTCAGCAATGGTTAAAGTGGGACTGGTCCCTACCTTGGTGCATGAGGCCATAATAGGGAGGGATTTTCCTCATTTTTGGAAACTGTGGGAATCACGGTTATCAACAGATGTGAGAAGTAAAAAGCCAGTTGATAATACCGGTGATTTTATGGATGTACGTGGGTCTTCGGAACTTTCTGGCCCTTTGCCTTTTGCTAGTTTGGCTGGGGAAGTGACAGATGGGGAGTCCAGTGAGGACCCTCTTGCCGGGAACAGAGACATAGTAGTTAGAACTGAAAGCGTGCCTGACCTGGAGGTAAAGAAGGATCTGTTTGCGTCTGAACAGTTAAAGGATCCTACCTTAATAAAGGCTAGAGAGAATGTTAAGATTGTTAATGGGGAACCTGTGGTACCAGGTGACAGGGTTACGTATCCCCACATGGCCATCTGTAATGAGCTCTTGTACCACATTGTCAAAAGGGGTGAGGATGTGGTGGAACAGCTGGTAGTTCCCCAGCCTTATCGGAGAACGGTACTAGATTTAGCTCATAGTCACGTTACCGCAGGACATTTAGGGGCAGAAAAAACCACTGAAAGAGTTTTACAAAGGTTCTTTTGGCCAGGGGTTTATAAAGAAGTGTCTGAATATTGTTCTTCCTGTCCTGAATGCCAGTATCATGCCCCTAGACCCCATTTCAGGAGCCCACTAGTTCCCATGCCTATTATAGAGGTCCCGTTTGACAGAATAGCCATGGATCTCGTGGGGCCCTTGTTAAAGTCTGCTCGGGGCCATCAGTATATCCTGGTAATTATGGACTATGCCACTCGATATCCTGAGGCTGTCCCTTTACGCACTATCACAACCAAGGCGATAGCTAGGGAGCTGGTGCAGGTATTTAGTAGAGTGGGAATACCAAAAGAAATTTTGACTGACCAAGGTACTCCATTTATGTCAAGGATCATGAAAGAGTTGTGCAAGTTATTTAAGGTCACTCACCTCAGGACGTCCATCTACCATCCCCAAACTGACGGGTTGGTGGAAAGGTTTAATAAAACATTAAAAAGTATGTTAAAAAAGGTTGTTGAGAGAGATGGGAAAAACTGTGATTGTTTGTTGCCCTACTTGTTAATGGCCATCAGAGAAGTTCCTCAGTCCTCTACGGGGTTTTCTCCATTTGATTTGTTGTATGGTAGACACCCCAGAGGGCTGTTGGATATTGCCAAAGAGACGTGGGAAGGACAGCCCACTCGTTATAGAAGCGTTATTGAGCATGTAACACAAATGCAGGATAGGATTGCAGCCGTGGTACCTGTTGTCAGAGAGCACATGGAACAGGCCCAAAGTGCTCAACAGAGGGTCTATAACCGGAGTGCCAAGATACGGGAATTTGCTCCTGGAGATAGAGTTCTTGTTTTGGTACCCACTGTGGAAAGCAAATTCCTAGCTAAATGGCAGGGTCCATTTGAGATTAGGGAAAAAGTGAATGAGGTTAATTACAAAGTATACCAGCCGGGAAAGAGAAAACCCGAACAGATCTACCATGTTAACTTAATCAAACCCTGGAAAGATAGGTTGTCTCTGTCAGCGGAGCCTTGCCCTTCGGTGTCTTCACCCCGGTTGCTTCCCGCAGTGAAGGTGTCAGAGACATTATCAGCTGATCAGAACAATCAGGTTAAAGAATTTCTCATCCAAAATAGGGAGGTATTTTCAGAGCTGCCTGGCCGAACGACCATAATAAAACATGACATTGTCACAGAACCAGGGGTCAGGGTTCATTTAAAGCCATATAGGATTCCTGAAGCTCAGCGAGAAGCTATTTCTAAGGAAGTTAAAACCATGTTAGAACTTGGAGTCATAGAGGAGTCTAACAGTGAGTGGTCCAGTCCCATAGTGCTCATCCCGAAGCCCGACGGTAGCATACGCTTCTGTAATGACTTTCGTAAGTTAAATGAGGTGTCCAAGTTTGACGCATACCCCATGCCCCGTGTGGATGAGCTTGTAGAAAGGCTGGGAACAGCCAGGTTTCTCACCACATTGGACCTGACCAAAGGTTACTGGCAAATACCTTTATCTGATAGCGCCAAAGAAAAAACAGCCTTTTCGGTTCCGGAGGGGCTGTACCAGTATAAGATGTTACCCTTTGGGTTGCATGGGGCTCCAGCAACCTTTCAACGGGCGATGGATAAAATTTTGAGGCCCCATAGAAAATATGCAGCTGCCTATTTGGATGATGTGGTAATTCACAGTACAGACTGGGGGTCCCATTTGGTTAAAGTACAAGCAGTACTGGACTCAATCAGAGAGGCAGGGTTAACTGCTAACCCAAAGAAGTGCTGCCTCGCAATGGAGGAGGTCAAATACTTGGGCTTCACCATAGGCAGAGGTCTGATTAGGCCCCAATTGAATAAAGTTGATGCTATTCAAAACTGGCCTCGTCCAGTGAATAAAAAACAGGTAAGGGCTTTTTTGGGAATTACTGGGTACTATAGACGGTTTATTCCTAATTTTGCGACCACAGCGGTGCCGTTGTCAGACCTTACCAAAGGGAAGCAGTCAAATGTGGTGAAATGGAACCCTGATGCAGAAAAGGCGTTCCAAGCGTTAAAAGTGGCTTTGTGTTCACAACCGGTGTTGATAACACCAGATTTTTCAAAAGAATTTGTGGTACAGACAGATGCCTCAGAGGTAGGGATAGGTGCTGTGCTGTCCCAAACCAGAGATGGGGACGAACACCCTATCATTTATTTGAGTAGGAAACTCAATGAGCATGAAAAAAGGTATGCCATTGTGGAAAAGGAGGCTTTGGCCATTAAGTGGGCACTAGATACCTTGAGATATTACCTCTTGGGTAGACAATTCAGACTAGTGACAGACCATGCCCCTTTAAAATGGATGTATGTAAATAGAGGCAAGAATGCTCGTGTAACTAGATGGTTTCTAGCGTTGCAGGACTTTAAGTTTACTGTCGAACATAGACCGGGAACACAATTGGCCAACGCAGATGCATTGTCTCGCATCTTCTGTTTGGGGGCTACAAGTGTTCCGGCCCCTAGGTCGAAACAGGGGAGGGGGATATGTGACAAGAACACTGGGATAGTGTTTGAGGGCAGGTATATTTGTCCCAGGTTCTTGTCTTACATGTTTTAGAAAATGTTAACTTCTAGGAAAAATGCTTTTTGTTTTGTCTGAACCTTTTCAGTTTGCTGTAAAAGCTGGGTAAAGGCTCTGAGAGAGAGATAAGGCGAGTTCTAGACATTGGGCCCAGTTCGGGTCTTTGGCCTCACAGAGGGCTAATCAGGGTTTCAGCTGTGTAAGAGTGATATAGTGCTTCTAACCTGATTAGTATGGGCAGACTGCCTGGGAAGGCTGCAGGATCTGTGTGTGAGAGACACGCTTTCTGATGCAAGTAAGCTATACAGTATGTACTGAAGAACTCTGTGTTTTGTTTAGTGACAGTTAGGAACATCTTATGTTTAGTTAGTGCCGGACAGGCAAGGTATTTTTATTTTGGGGTTTGTTTTATTTTCTGTTTCAATAAAACTGGCCGGGGTCAGTTGTACCAGAAACTGGACTTGTGTTATTCCTCAGCTGCTGCGTGCGGCCATATTCCCCAGGAAAAGGCACCTTGCACCCCTACAGTGTTACACTACACACAGATGGCCTCCGTGCGCGTACTTGTTCGCGCATATTCGCAATTTGCGTATGGTCGGTTCTGCGCATTAGCGCGTGGTATGAGTATTTACGGTAGTGTTTGTAGTCGCATGGAAAAGCCATAAAAACACATTACATATTTAATCCAAATAGTGCACAATGTACACATAGTCTCCCTGCATCACACCAGCAAGTTACAACAGTTTAAATGGTATCAGAACAAAGGGATTCACCTTTACAGGATAGGAGGGAACAGAACAAGGTTATAAGGTGGTGTTTGGTATTCAGCTGTAGGGTATTTTAAGGGCAATATTCCGGTGTTGGTTTGCAGAAGATCGCACGCTCCTGCAAATAGTTATGTGCAGGAGCAGAATATAAATATAAACTGTATTTACTGTACATTTGTTATGTGGTGGGAATCCAGAGGAGACCACCTACAAGTGCATCTGGAACAGACATCGCCCACCTATTCAAACCAACATATGACCTCTCCTGTACTGTAAATGACCATCCCTGTGTCCAATGGACAAAGAGATTACAGTATCCATTGTGTTAGGTTTTGGAAGATTGTATAAAAGAGCCAGCTGCATGCCTGGTAACACACAGACTCTTAAGGTCATCTACCCTGATGACTGAGGACCAGACTGGGAAGCGCAGGCGAAACTAAACAAGTATGTACCATTGACTGTAGCCATTATTCTATTGTATTGTATTGTTTATATTGTTACCCCCTGGAAGTAAAGAACCGTTGGTGGGTTAGACCCCAACTTAGTTTTGAATTACAATTGGTGTCGTGTTCCATTTCCTTGCTAAGGTTTAAAGTGTATTTACAGCCACTCGGGCTGCTGCATTGTGCTAACAGCGTGTAGGCCTGTGTACGCAAACTGTGTAATCCCTACGCCCTTTCGGCGTACATACGCAGAGTGCGTACACTGTGCGACCTTGTGTACGTAAGGTTTGTAAATAATATAAAGGTGAAAGGTTAATTACTGCGGCCGCAGCGGCTCAATAGTAAAGTGTATCAAGTGTGTTTAAGGTATATGCTTTTTAGTCCTGTAAATAAACCAGCATTTACAAAAAATAGTAGAGCATCTGTCCAGGCCCAACGCTAACCGCATAGCAAGGTCTGCAAAGCAGGGCAGCGCTGGGCTAGAGAGGCGCTCTCCCCGCTCTGCTACCTTGCTTATGCGCAGTGTTGCTGCCAGATGCCGCAGCGTCAGTGGCAGAACTACCGCCAGTGCAAGCAGTGCCTTGCACTGGGGCCCGCCACTGTCCAGGGGCCCAAAGCAGCGTGGCATGTAATGAGTCAAACTGACTCATTACATGCCGCTGTGTGCTGCGGGCAACCGCAGCCCGCAGCATACAGCCACCGCCGAGGAGAGGAGCGCAGCGGCACGGGGGAGAAGGATGAGGAGGGAGGTGGAGGAGAGAGCCGCAGCAGCGCTGTGTAATTGGTGTAGGCACTGCTGCTGCTGTCCCTTTGCTTCACCATAGGCTGCCCTCCGCCGCTGTGAATGCTGGGAAGCGCATCCCAGCATTCACAGCGGCGGAGGTCAGCCTATGGTGAAGGACAAGGACAGCAGCAGCAGCGCCTCCACCAATAACACAGCGCTTCTGCGGCTCCCTCCTCCACCTCCCTCCTCCTCCTTCTCCCCTGCCCGGGATCTCTGCCAGAAGAAGCTGCACCGAGGAGCCTGACTGCCAGCGGAGACTGTAAGTTTAATTAATTCTTTCTTTCTTTCTTTCTTTCTTTCTTTCTTTCTTTCTTTCTATTCTGTCTGCCTTAATGTGTAAAAAGGGGGACGCTGTCTGCCGTAATGTGTAAAAAGGGGGACGCTGTCTGCCGTAATGTGTAAAAAGGGGGACGCTGTCTGCCGTAATGTGTAAAAAGGGGGACGCTGTCTGCCGTTATGTGTAAAAAGGGGACGCTGTCTGCCGTTATGTGTAAAAAGGGGACGCTGTCTGCCGTAATATGTAAAAAGGGGACGCTGTCTGCCGTAATGTGTAAAAAGGGGGCACTGTCTGTTGTAATGTGTAAAAAGGGGAATCTGGGGGGCGTGGCCAGGACGGGCATGGAGTAGCACTCATATTGTGCAGCTCTCCAGCACTTCATCCTGTAATTATATCCTGTACCCTCCTCTGGGTCCAACTTTGCAGCCACCGATCTATGAGTGTCCCCTGCCCCCCCCCCTGGAGTGAATTTGTGTCTACTGCCGCTGTTTCTGGAGGTTCGGGAGCTTTGGACGCCGGCGGGCCCTGATCCGTGCCAGGAGCTGCTGCCTCGTGCTCAGCTCTGCTCCTGTCTCGCTTGCCGCTCGCTGCGGCCGTCCGGAGCGCCGGGGGATTGAGAGTGCCGTGCTCATCTGTCGCCCCGCTGATCCTCTGTGAGGTCCGGGGGGAGCCGCAAGTGGAGCTCCCTGAGCCGTCTCCTCTGCTGCGGGGACGCGCTGCCCGCGATACCGGAAGTGCGGCTCCGCTGTCCGCCGCCGCCTGCACCAGCCTGTCGGGACACACTTGCGGGGCCTGTAATTATATGTGAGGCGCACCTACACCTGTGGGGGAAGTCTGGAGGAGTGTGGGGTCACCCTGAATTTCTGTGGGGCAACTGCCTTGGCGGCCATTTTCTGGACTCCCTCTGCTATACTGTGACTCAGGTGCTGGGGAAGCTGGTGGATACTGGGATGCATATGACCCTCTCCCTCCTTCTACTATAATCCTCAAGTTTGCTGATGGGGAAGGGCTGGGAATTGATTTTTTATGTCCTGCAGCTCTGGTTGGGAGTGATAATGCCTGCGCCCCTGCTGAAGTGGGTGGTCACTTTGTATTACATCCAGAGATAGTGGCCCTGCTGGTTATTTATACATATCTATAGTTTGCCTGACGCCCGTTTGCCGGCTGGGGTGGGCGCACCCCCCCTCTCTTTGCCTATATTTGCTTTGATACACCCTGCGGACCGGGAGGACCAACACCGTGCTGTCCAAAATGGTGAAGGGTCGCCAGACCGGCGCGGCGGCAGGAGCGATGGATAAGTTTGTTCGTGACCAGGGCCCCCAGCAGCGGAGAGGGGAGACTACAAGATCCGAGGCATCGCCCCCATCTCCTGCTTACAGCTCCGTCTCCTCTGACCCTCCAGATGCTGCACTGCAGAGAGTTTTGGATGCGGTGACTGCCAGTGAAGTGCGTCTGGCTGATAAAATCGGGCAAGTGCAGTCCGACCTCTCCATTATTCATCAGGTCCTCCAGCGGGTAAGAGAGAGAGTGGGAGAAGCGGAGACCCGTATTTCCAATATTGAAGATTCCGCCGGCCCGTTGGGTCGCCGCACTGATGCTTTGGAGTCTCAGATGAATGATGTGCGCAAAAAGCTTACGGACGTGGAAGGGCGTCTGCGGCGCAATAACGTCCGCTTCATTGGCCTGCCTGAGAAAGAAGAAGGCTCCGCTCCCGAAGAGTTTCTCGTAAAATGGCTCCGTGATTCTTTCGGATCTGAGGAATTCTCGCCTTATTTCACTGTTGAACGGGCCCATACCCCGTACCTTTATTGCTAAGTTCCTCTATTTCCGTGACCGGGACACAATTCTGAGGCTGGCTCGTACTAAGGGCCCTCTGAAATGGAATGGATCGCCAATATCGGTATTTCCGGATTTTGCGGTGGATGTACAAAAAGATAGGGCTCAGTTTATACCTGTCAAGAGGAGGCTCCGTGAACTTGACCTGCCGTATGCCATGCTATTCCCATCCAGACTGCGGGTAGTGGCGGATGGGGAAACAAAGTTTTTCACGACCCCTCGTGAGGCCATGGTGTGGCTGGACAGACGATTCCCGGCGAGACGTGCCCTTGCGGATTAGTGAATATCCGGCTGATCCTGGAAGCTGATTCTCTCCTGTTCTCCTTTTATGGCTACTCATTTTGTCTGTTTTAGATACATGTGCTAGTTATTGCGAGGCGATAGGATGCGGGACTGTTTGATTGCTGTTAATGCTTCCTTTAGCCCCTGCTACATTGTTCTCGCAGTTCAGACAGGATATATGTATATTCTTTAAGTCAGCCATGATATACTTGGTATGCTTTTGTTTATGACTATACCTGGGGTTTTTGTTCTTTTTTTTCCCTGTTCTACTTTCGGTCTCTATGTGGGAGGTGGGGGGGGGGGGGGGGGATTGCTATATATTTGGCCTGATATGGGTGGTTTTATGATATCCGAGTATATTTTATTTTGGGTATTAGATGGACCTAGGGGGCTGGTCTTTATGACCCCCCCTCATTTGTTTTTGTTTTCGAGGGGGGAATGGTTGGTGGCTGGGAGCTACCTCCTAATTTTTCTGTTTCCTAGTTGTTCTCTATTCCAGAGAGTCATTACATTCTTGGCCCCGATTAAGGAGTGTTTGCACTGGTCGATGGTGCCACAAAGTTTGGTTTATTTTTAGGTATGTACACTCAGTTCTGGGATCCAGGTATGCTGCATGTTGGGGGTGGTATACAGGGAGTAAATTTGCTATGTAGTTAGGAATTTTACTCACGGTTTTTTCTTCGTTCTGGTGATCGTAATGTGATTGACAGGAAGTAGGTGTTTCTGGGCGGAAACTGGCCGTTTTATGGGTGTGTGCGAAAAAACGCTACCGTTTCTGGGAAAAACGCGGGAGTGGCTGGAGAAACGGAGGAGTGTCTGGGCGAACGCTGGGTGTGTTTGCGACGTCAAACCAGGAACGGCAAGCACTGAACTGATCGCAGATGCCGAGTAAGTTTGAAGCTACTCAGAAACTGCTAAGAGGTGTGTAATCGCAATTTTGAGAATCTTTCGTTCGCAATTTTAAGAAGCTAAGATTCACTCCCAGTAGGCGGCGGCTTAGCGTGTGTAAAGCTGCTAAAAGCAGCTTGCGAGCGAACAACTCGGAATGAGGGCCATGGTTTACTACTGTGCAGTATAAGCAATGGTGTCTGGTCACTGAATCTGTACGTGGCGGGGCTGGCTGGCCGCGGGGTGATGCATCGATTATACTTTTGTTGTTCTATGACGGGGCTTAAGGTGTTATCGTGGAATGTGAGAGGGCTCAATGATAAAGTTAAGAGTCTCTCGTACTCCGACAGATCAAACACTATGCCGCTGATATTGTCTGTCTTATGGAAACACATTTGGTGGGGAGTAAGATTCTCTCACTGAAGAGACCCTGGGTGAGTTGGGCATACCACTCTATGCACACGTCCGCCTCACGTGGGGTTTCGGTCCTTATTAAGCGGACCGTCCCTTTTGTAATGGAATCTATACAAACGGACCCTTGGGGGAGATATGTGTTTTTGAAATGTAGATTATTTTATATCCCTGTCCTCCTGCTAGCTGTTTATGTGCCCCCTCCATACTCTCCCGATGTTCTTAAGAGGGTTGCTGGGTTCATGGCCTTATCCCCCGGGGTGTCTGTTATTTGCCTCGGGGACTTCAATAATGTGCTAGATGTGGTAATGGATAGGCTCTCTATGTCTCAGTCTGCTGCATGTCCTGGGAGATCTGGTTTTGCAAGTGTGGTGTCGGGGTTGGGCCTGGTCGATCCGTGGAGACTGAGACACCCTTCTCTTAAACAATACTCGTGTTTCTCACACTCTCACTCTTCGTTCTCTAGGATTGACCTGGCCCTCCTCTCGAGCGGCATGGCTCCCCGCGTCGGTAATATTAGATATGAGACTAGGGGTATATCAGACCACTCCCCTTTAACCTTTAATTTAGACTTTAATTGCGATAGGGGCCAAGCTGTGTGGAAATTTAACCCATTTTGGCTTGTTCACATGGGGGACGGCTCTGATCTGGTGGCCGCATGGCGGGAGTTCTTTGAGCTGAATAGTGCCGACCAGGCTATCTCTAATTTATGGGACACATTTAAGGCCTTTTTACGGGGGAGTTTGATTAAACGGGTGTCTGATTTGAAATCCTTCTATAAGCGAAGGGAGGCTGAGTTGGAGGTCCGGAGTGTCGCTGCAGAGTTACAATATTTGCAAGATTCTTTGAACAGTTCCAGGTTAGCCTGGCTGTCGGCTCAGAGGGAATGGAGAGATTACCTAATGGAAAAGACTCAGCATAGACTCCTTTTCTCATCCCATACCTTTTACGCTACTGGGGACAGGCCGGGGACATACCTGGCCTCTTTGGCTCGGGGAGATAGACCTACTAGTGTAGTGGTAGAGATTGTGAGCGCTGAAGGTGTACACCTGACCCAGACTCCACAGATGACGGCTGAATTTGTATCCTTCTATAGTCGCTTGTATGAATCTAAATTGGATTGTACCTCATCGCAATTGAACGATTATTTGGACGGTGTCTGCTTCCCCACCCTATCCAGGGAGGCTTGTGACCTTTTGGAGGCGCCTATTTCCCCCGATGAAGTTAGGGCAGCGATTGAGGCCTCCCCTAGTGGTAAAGCCCCGGGCTTGGATGGAATACCCTCTGAGGTCTATAAGCATAACTTGGATTTTTTTGTCACGCGCCTACTTGAGTTATATGGCCAGATTTTTACACAGGAGTCTCTCCCCCCGTCTATGGCGGAGGCAGTGATTGTGGTTCTCCCTAAACCTGACAAGGATCTTAAGAAAGTGGAGTCCTACCGTCCTATATCCCTCCTACCCACTGACATTAAAATTTTGGCTAAGGTGTTGGCTGGCAGATTAAATACAGTTATTTCTCACATTATACACCCGGATCAGACGGGATTTATGCCTAATAAATCGACCTCCATTAATCTCAGACGTCTGTTTACTCACCTACAAATCCCCCGGGCGGACCCTTCTTCCTCCATAATCGTTTCGTTGGATGCCGCTAAGGCTTTTGACTCTGTGGAGTGGGAGCATTTATGGGAAGTTATGCGTAGATTTGGTATTGGCCCGAAATTTATTAAATATGTTCGGCTGATGTATTCCTCTCCCTCGGCAAGGGTGGCGGTTAATGGTTTCGTATCTCACTCCTTTCCCTTATCTAGAAGCACGCGACAGGGTTGTCCCTTGTCCCCTACCCTGTTTGCTATGGCCATCGAACCCCTTGCATGTCTTCTGAAAGCAGATGCGGGTATCTATGGACTTAAAGTGGGTGCTCGGGAGGACAGGGTGGCCCCAGAGCCGGCCATAGGCATAGGCAAACTAGGCAATTGCCTAGGGCATTTGATATGCCTAGGGGCATCAGCAGCTTCTGCTGATTAAAATGATATGCAGCATGCCTATATTCTGTGTAGCATTTCATATGCAGATACAGCCACATTCTCACACAGTATATATGCATGCTGCATATCATTTTAATCAGCAGAAGCTGCTTGTGCATCCTAGCCACATAGCAATGCAAATAAGATGCATTTTAATAAATAAAAAAAGGTGCCCAACGTTAGCATTGAGGCAAGATTTATGAGGACAGATCTGTATCCAAGCAGAGGCAGAGGTCACAGTGTTAGTGGCAGTGTGAGTGCTGTGTGCATGTGAGTGGGTTGGTTGTGCAGTAGTGTTCGGAATATGTGTAAGGAGCATTGTGTGTCATGTAAAAATGCATTAATAATGTGCAACATATGTGTAAGGGGCACTATGTGTATCATTATGTGTATAAGGCATTAATAATGTGCAGCAAATGTGTAGGGGGCACTGTGTGTGTCATTATGTGTATAAGGGCATTAAGAATGTGTGGCATATGTGTAACAGGGTACTACTGTATGTGTGTCATTATGTGTATAGGGGCACTAATAATGTGCAGCAAATGTGTAGGGGGCACTGTGTGTCATTATATGTATAAGGGCATTAATAATGTGCGGCATATGTGTAAGGGGCATTATGTGTAAAAGGGCATTAATAAAGGTTGTCATAATGTGTAAGACGCATTATGTTTAGAAGGACATTAATGATGTGTCTCATATGTGTAAGGGGCATTACTGTGTGGAATTATGTGTATAAATGCATTACTAATGTGTGGCATTATGTGTATAAGGTGCTCTACTATGTGGCGTTGCGAATAGAAAGGGCATTACTATGTCATCTAATGTGAATAAAGAGCAATAGGGTGTGGTGTAATGTAAATAAGGAGCAATTCAGTGTGATGTAATAATAATAAGGAGCTCTACTGTGAGGAGTAACGTTTATAAGGTAAAGTGATACTACTGTGGGATGTAATGTGAATTATGGACACTATCGCATGATCAAATGTGAATAAAGTTGCAGTACTGTGTGGCATAATTTGAATTGGGGGTACTATTGTGTGGCCATGCCCCTTGCCAGCAAAAACAGACCCCTTTTTGGGCTGTGCGCCAAATGTGCGAACTGTTTCTATTTAAAATATAGTGGGTACAAACACTAAAATAAGGACTGTTATGGGTGAGGGGTGATGGTGCTGGGAAAGAGGTGCAAGGTCAAAGGCGGAACCAGCGGTGGTGCTAGGGGGCACCAGCCAAAATCTTGCCTAGGGCATCAGATTGGCTAGGGCCGGCCCTGGGTGGCCCTATATGCTGATGACGTTCTGATGTTTGTGGATCGCTATGCTGAGTCTATGCCTAGGATCTTGGAAATTATTGTTGGGTTCGGGCGATACTCTGGTCTCCTAATTAACTGAGAGAAATCCTTTATTATCCCACTTAAGGGCGAAGTCCCTGCCTCCCCGTTGGTGGTTCTTCCATTGAGGTGGGTGGAATCCTTCAAATATTTGGGTATTTGGGTGTCTAATGACCCTCAAAGATTCTCTTCTCTTAATATTACCCCTCAAATAATGTATCTCCGCGGTCGGGTGCAGACGTGGGGTAAGTTGCCTTTAACGGTCACGGGAAGGGTTAATATGGTTAAAATGGTCTTCCAGCCCAAACTTCTCTATGTCTTGCAGCAATCTCCTGTTTATATTCCACAGAAGGTTTTTAAACAAATAGATGGGTTGCTTTCCTCCCTGGTGTGGGCCAGTAAACGAGCACGTTTAAAACTAGATACCATGACCAGATCACGAGAAATGGGGGGTTTGGCCCTCCCCAACTTCCGTTTCTACTATTACGCGGCGCAACTGACGCATATCTGGGAGTGGGTTAATGACCTCGATGCCCTGGCTCTGCATTCACTGATGCTGCACCATGACTACCCGGGGGGCTCCCCACTACAGCTACTTCTCTGTGGTAGCGTTAAAATGTCCACATTACCGCTTATTAAGCAATCCCTTCTAATATGGAAAATGGTGCACTCTGTGATGCGGGGCCATGGCGTTGATCCTGACACCCCGCTGGATAACATATATGGGTTACCGGAACTGTGTCATCTTCAGGTCCGAGAAGTTTGGGGAAAATGGGGAGTATCATCCTTGGGTCATGTATATAGTGATGGGATTCTTTTTTTTCACATCAATAATTTTTATTCAGATTTTTTTTTTTTTGTTATGCAAAACAGGGGTACAGAAATAAGAAAAGGGGAGGGGAGGGAAGGGGGAGCAGTAAATACATAAGAGACAATTTGTATACTTATACATACTTTTCAAAATCGATCAGACGTTTGTACACTGGACGTAATGCAGTAGGGCGTACAGAATGGAAAGAAACAATGATTCCACATTAATGCATATTGCAACCGAGATCGCCGGGTGGTCCCAGGCTCAGGGAGAGGAGGTGTCTCCATCTAGGGGAGGGGTGTGGGGTTGGATGTCCGGGGAGGGAGATCGCCGTACCAAGTTGGCACCCTCACCCTCCGTGGTAAAAAGCAGCCAAGGCTTCCAACGTATTAGAGGGGACTTGGTAGAGAGGGAGCAAGACATATACTCAGTCTCCATCAGGAATTGTTTCTAAATTTTGTGTATGACTTTCATTAAGGGGGGGGGTATGGATTGTTTCCAGTTCTGAGCCAGTGCCGCCCGGGCTGCAAGGCAAATGTGGCCTAAAACATATTGTAAATTGGCACCCACGGAACGTGGATAGACATTTAGTAAAGCAATGAGGGGGGTGGGGGACAGGTTGAGTCCAAGTACTTTATTAATTAGCCCAAACACCTCTACCCAGTATGGCTTAATAATAGGACAGGTCCAAAAGATATGGAAAAGGTGGCCCACCTCACCACATAGACGCCAGCAATACTTCGAGCTTGTAGGCCAAATCGTGTGCAGCCTATCGGGTGTGAGGTATAGTCTATGTAATAACTTGACGTGCATCTCGGAATGGTTTAAGCATTTGGACATACTGAAGGATGACATGAAGATATGTTGCCATTGGGAGTCGGTAAGGGTACAACCAATATCTACCTCCCACCTGATCTGGGCTCTAGTTTTAAGAACGGGAGCTAATGCAAGTAGTGTCTTGTACCAAAAGGAGATCTCTCCAGCCGAAGCGTCCCTAGAGAGACGACCCAAGGCCTGAGACATAGTAGGGTGCATTGGGGAGGGGGTAAGGCGTAGACTGGTCCACCAGTGTTGTATTTGATAGTATCTGAGCCTCTCAGATTCAGGTAAGGCAAAGCGTTCTTGGATGGTAGAGAAGGAGCTAAGCACAGGCCCGTTGAGCAGGTCTCCCAGTAGGCCGATCCCTCTAGAACGCCAGCCTGACAAATTAAGGTTAGGGATTAGGGCGGTTACTGTACGTAGGGAAATTTGTGGCAATGTATAGAGGGGAGATAATAAGCCGATAGTCAGTTTATCCCAGACCTGTAGAGTGGCTCGGGTTGAGGGGAGAAGACGTAGGTCCGAGGGTCGCATGGGTTTAGGTAGCCAAAGGAGGTCCTTTAAGGGGAACCTGGGGCAGGTTAGTTCCTCTAGACACGTCCACTCCGAGTGTGTATCACTGGTGATAGCTTTAATCTGAGCCAAGAGGGAAGCTTCTTGGTATAGTGAAAGGTTAGGCATGTCGAGGCCACCAACTCTCCTAGGTAGTGACATCCTGGCACGGGACAGTTTAGGCGGTCGCAAAGCCCAGACATATTTGGTGAGGATATTGGTAGCCTTGTCTAGGTATTTCTTGGGGAATATAAAGGGAATTGTGCGGAACAGGAACATTAGTTTGGGAAGCAGCGACATTTTAAAGGCGGCCAGGCGACCCAGCCATGATATCTCATAATTGAGCCACGATTTGGTGGACAGTTGTAACGCAGTCAGTAAAGGGGGGAGGTTAACGTCAAATACAGAAGAGGAGGACGGGGGGATGTGAATACCCAAATACTTTATCGAGGTTGTTTGCCAATTGTAAGGGTATTTGGTACGCAAAGAGGCCATGGAATGGGAGAGGTTTATCGGCAGGGCGTCTGTTTTAGTTGTGTTTAATTTATAGTAGGACACTGCCGAGTACCTATCTAAAATATCGTGTAAATGAGGGAGGGAGTGAGGTGCAGGGGTCAGTTACAAATAACAGAACATCATCTGCAAATAAACATAGTTTATGGGGGACGGTGCCAAGGTGGAGTCCTGGAAATTGTGGGTCTGCCCGAATCTTAGCTGCCAGAGGCTCAATCGCCAGGACAAAGATGAGAGGGGAGAGGGGGCAGCCCTGACGGGTGCCATTGTAAATTGGGAAGGGGGAAGATAGGAAGCCATTACTAAAGACCCGGGCCGAGGGCGAACTATACAGGGCTAATATGGATGACAGGATGCGGTCGCGGAGGCCAAATTTCAATAATACTTCCCGTATGTAGGCCCAGTTTATGCGGTCGAAAGCCTTCTCCGCATCTAAGGACAGCAGGAGGAGGCCCTGTTCACGGGTTATAGAGTCTACGAGGTTGAATACTCTACGGGTATTATCAGCCGCTTGCCGACCGGGAATAAATCCAACCTGGTCGGGGTGGATCAAGGAGGGGAGGAGGGCGTTCAGTCGGTGAGCTATTAATTTAGCATATATCTTAATGTCACCATTTAACAGCGCAATAGGGCGGTAGTTTTGGCAGGAAGTCAAGTCCTTACCTGTTTTAGGGATCGTGACAATGCGCGCCTCCAGCATCTCCGTTGGGAGCGTGCCCTGAGAGGTAATTTGGTTATAAACTGTTACCAGGGATGGAGTCAGGAGGTCCTGGAGTGCCACATAAAAGTCATTTATAAAGCCATCTGGGCCTGGCGCTTTACCTTTAGGGAGGGATTTGATCGCCCTTAACGTGTCTGCGGTGGACCAGGGGGCATTCAGCACTTCTAATTGGTCGTCGGTAATGGAGGGAAGTTTCAAATCAGCGAGGAAGGTGTTGATAGATGGAAGAGTGGGCTGCGGGGTAGAAGGGTCAGTTGCGAGATTATAAAGTTGGGAATAGAAGTCAGCAAACTGGTTCGATATCTCCAAAGG
This sequence comes from Pseudophryne corroboree, assembly GCF_028390025.1. Classification (NCBI taxonomy): domain Eukaryota; kingdom Metazoa; phylum Chordata; class Amphibia; order Anura; family Myobatrachidae; genus Pseudophryne; species Pseudophryne corroboree. The sequence continues at coordinate 196,925,258 of NC_086450.1, read as the reverse complement.
GTTAGATATTTTGGTGCCTGTTGGGGACATAATAAGCTTAATTCTATTCCTAGCTTGTTGCGCTCTAAGCTTACGAGCAAGCAGTTTTCCCGGTCTATTCCCTGCCAGGTAAAATTTCTGCCGCATCCTATTTAATGAGGCCTGGGTGCGCACCGTGAGCAATGTCTGAAGCTGGGACCTAATATCAGCTAATTCTTTCTGGAGAGATCTCGAAGGTCGAGCCTGATTTTTCTCCTCCAGTTCCTTTAATCTACGCTCCAAATCATTCAGGCGTTGTTGATGTAGTTTTTTAAGGTGGGCTCCTGCCTGTATCGCCGCGCCTCTAGCTACAGCTTTCAGTGCGCACCAGAAGTTCAGAGTGGACGTGTCCGAAGGGGAATTAAATTCCAAGTAGGACGTGATGCTGTCTACAATAATTTTTTTTGATACGGGGTTGGCCAGTAAGTGAGGAGAAAGTCTCCAAGGTCGGGGCGGGGCATGTTGACTGTTAAGATCCCATTTGAGAAACAGCGGGGCATGGTCTGACCAGGTTATTGGGAGGATGTCAGCAGATCTAGTGAATTGGAGAGTCCATTTATCAGAAAACAAAAAGTCAATACGGGAATAGGAGTTGTGAACGGGAGAGTAGTATGTGTACTCACGGCCCGTTGGGTTTTGCACTCGCCATATATCGTAGAGGTCAAATTCAGCCAAAAGGTTACGGAAGGCTAAGGATGGGGCGTTAGAGGAGGCTGATGGAGAGGGGGAAGGCCTGGGAGACCTGTCCAGTCTAGGGTCAAGAACCAGATTAAAGTCCCCCATGAGAAGGAGCGAGCCTGTACGGTTCCTCTGGATAGTCAAACATAGCTTACGCAAAAAGGCCACTTGGTTTGAGTTAGGGGCATAGGCTGAGACCAAGGTCACAGGTTTGTCATTTAAAAGGCCACTCAGGATGAGATAACGGCCATTTTTATCAGCAACTTGCGAGTGTAAAGTGAAGGAAACAGAGTTTTTAAACAATATTGCTACACCATTCCTCTTAAAGGGGCCGTTCGCAAAATAGCCAATAGGGAACCTGTGGTCTTTAAGCGTAGGGGGGGCTAAGGACGAAAAGTGCGTCTCCTGCAGCGCAATAACATCTGTCTTGTGCCTAGCAAAATAGTCCAATGCTAACCTTCGCTTATTAGGGGAGTTTAACCCCTTAACGTTCATGGACAGAACCTGGATCATCTAGGCGGTCTAAAACGCGCCATGAGTAGTGAGATAATTCTGTATACAAGTATGAAGTTATTTTGTCTCATACCATTAGTTAGAGTGTCGTGAGAGGGGGGGGGGGGGGAGGGAATAACGAAGGGAGAAAGGGTGAGAACAAACCGAAACGACCCAGTACATCGGGTCGGTGTAACTACTGCAAGGAAAACAAAAAAATGCAGTAGTACATTAACGAGGGGGAACATGTGGCCTAACGCCACCACCACCAATGAACCTGGATGAGGGGAAAGAGAAGAAGAAAAAAGAGACATGTACAAATGCAAATATTCCTACCAACCATGTAAGGACCACAGATAACATATATGCACACACTAATAAACTAAAGTATGGGCACGGAGCCGGGACTCCAACATTACAACTACTAACGTAGTAACTCACGTGTCCGCATCTAGACGGAAGGCCAAGGCCTATCTATTAGAACAGAACATCACAACGTCCACATTGAAGACCCAAGTTTACAATGACGACTTTAGGCGACGATCCACTCCGATTGGGGGGTTGACTGTTTCTTGGCTCCAGGCGGCAGCTCGACAGCAATATCCCACTCCGATAGCAGCTTGACTCCAGCGTCCAGTGAGGCGACCGTGTAGGATTTGTTGTCATAGAAGACGATGAGCTTCACCGGAAAGCCCCATCTATAATTAATCTCTTGATCACGAAGCGCCAGAGTAACAGGAAGAAACAAACGTCTTTTGGCCAAAGTCAAAGCCGAGAAATCCGGAAAGAGCTGTAATCCACCAAGCGTGGTAGAATCTGCATCTCTTGCCGCCTTTAGAATGCGTTCTTTCGTCGTGAAGAAGTGCACTCTCATGAGCGTATCTCGTGGAAGCGAGGGAGGGACAGAGCGTGGTTTAGGCAGTCTGTGAATCCTGTCTATAAGCAGCTCTCTGGGGTCAGCCCTGGGCAAGAGCTTCCTAAATAGCGCGGTGGCGTAGTCTTCTAGCTCGGAGTTTTGCACGGAGTCGGGAATGCCTCGGATCTTGATATTATTGCGCCGAGATCTGTCCTCGATATCCGCCATCTTGAGTTTGAATGCCTCCAGGTCATTCTGCTGTTGATCGTGGGCCGCTATGAGGTCATTATGGGACGAGACCAATTCCTCGACTTTCCGTTCCAGATGGTCTGTGCGTTCCCCTATAGCATGCAGTTCTGTCTTGACCTCTCGGACGGCCGATGTGAGATCCTGAGTCAGCTCTGTTTTAAATGCTGTTAGAGCCTGATACAGGGTTTTGACCGTGAGAGGGGCGTCAGAGTCTGGGTCGAACCCCGGAACAGAAGCAGGCCTGCAGGGAGGGTCTGACGCGGAGGTGGCTATTGGGGACTTCCGTGTCATAGAGGGGGCAGAGGCTGCTTTCTGAGACGGCAAAGATACTCTAGGAGGAAGCACCGCTTTAACCTTTTTCGGCGCCATTCTGAAGCGATAGGTCCCGGAGACTATATGATGGAGGTTAGGTAAGCAGAGGGTTCAAAGGTGGTGGTGTATGAACGTTCTGGACTACATCAAAAGAACGGCATCAGCAGAGGTCCGGCGACCGGTCATAACCCTCCAGCGGTGCCGAGGGCAGGTCTCCAGCGAGCAAGGGAGAGGGGGGAGCCAGGTATAAAGACAGCAGCTGATAGCTCAATGTCGTAGGTGTCAGGCAGGCAGTGCCCTCCTGGACCAACACTCACCCCTCCTGGGATGCCTCCACGGTATTGCGCCTGGTCGGGGAGTGTGAAGGGGGGGGCACAGAGAGGTGACCAGGCTGTCCACCGCTGCTGGGGGCGATAGTTGGCTCCAACAGGGCTCCACACTGGCAGGACTCCGCAGCAGGTGCTCGCAGCTACTCCAGGCCCCGGCTCCTGGTACTGATGTAGGCCTCTATTCCCTGGGGCTTCAAAAGTGGCAGCAGACCCCTCTCTCCCCCTGCTGAGGGAGTATTTATGATAGAAGGGGTCTCAGGGGAGGCAGGGCCGGCTCGTAGGGGCAGGGGTGTGCAGGTGTCCGGCTGGCCGGGTGTAGCAAGATGGCCGCCGCCGGAGTGTGTGTGGTCGGGAAAAAGGCCGCAGCCGCGGCTCCGGAGAGCAGGGAGCGGGAGTCCGATCCGCCTCGCCGTCCCCGATTGTCTGGGGTAAGAGAGGGGCCTAAACGAGCCCGCTTGCTTGTGCGGGGGAGCCGCCCGGGGGACCCGGCGCGGCCGCGTTCCGGTCCCGGAGCTCGCTCCCGGGTAGGCCCCAAACTCGAGGTCCCGGTCCCGGGACGGAGCGGAGGCCTCAACGATGAAACAGTGCCCGGGGGCACCTCTCCAGCCTCCTCGGGTGCAGGGCACGGTCGGCACTCGCCAGGGGGTATAATTCAGCGTAAATATGCCTTTTAAGTGCAGGGCCAGCAGGAGCTCTTGCAGGCACGTCCACACAGGCTGCAGGTCAGGCCACGCCCCCAGTGATGGGATTCTTAACTCATTCCAACAACTTCAGCGCGCACACAACATTCCCTCAAGGTTCTTTTTTCAATTCCTACAGTTGAGACACGCGCTGGCAGCCCAGTTCCCAAATGGCCCTCCAGTCTTGGCTGACTCCCCGGTTAAATTAATGTTGCAAACGCTAGACTCGGGACATTTAGTCTCTAGGATATATGGTCGTATCCTGCAAATGCATCACAATGACCCTCTTACGGCTCTTCGGGGTAGATGGGAATCAGATGTGGGTATGCTATCGGACGATGCATGGAATACTGCTATGGGAGCCCATCGGATCTCCACTTCCTCTGTTAGATATCAGCAAATACAACTATACATTCTTCTGCACAGGGTGTATATGACCCCGGTGAGGTTAGCGCATATTGGGGGTTCCCACAGCTCGCAATGCCCTAGGTGTTGAGCCGTGGATGCAGATTTCTGGCACTTACTGTGGTTGTGCCCTGGCGTGTCTGTGTTTTGGACGGCTGTTATACGTATCCTGTGTGATACAGGTATTCCCTCCTTCGTATGTACTCCTGCGCTCTGTACACTGCTGATTGTGGACGAGGAAGCTTTAGATCCGCTTAGTAGGCGATATGTTATTAATTTATGCGCCTTAGCTAGGGTTTGTATTGCCCGGTTATGGCTGGCTAGTGAGGCCCCGGCATCTAGGGCGTGGATATCCCTGGTCAACGAAACAATTGCGCATGAAAAATTTGTGTTTCTGGCTAGGAAGGTGGAGAGGAAATGGTCCACAATATGGGGCAGATGGATGGACTCTAAATATTACAATGATAGGTAATGACTAGACCTGTATTCTTCCTCGTGTATCAGTCTGGGATGTTGTGGGAGGGGGGCGCCCTCGCGGCCGGTCTTGCCTTGCTATGATATATGTAACATACTATGCCAATTCTGCTATGCTTATGAGTATAATGGAAATGTTATGATTAGGTTATGTTGAACTAGGACACCGTTGCTTTGTGATTATATGTTTTACGAGAAATAATATCTATTGGATGTATTATATGCTGTATACATGTACTGCTGTTTCTACAAATGTTGTGTGTGGATAATGTATGTGTGTTGTTTGTGTGAAGTGTTAAAGCAAAATTGAAAAACTTCAATAAAAAACATTGAATTTAAAAAAAAAAAAAAGGGGGAATCTGTCTGCCGTAATGTTTAAAAAGGGGAATCTGTCTGCCGTAAGGTGTAAAAGGGGTTCTACCTGGTGTAGTGGTGCTACTGTGCGGCGTAATTTGAATAATGGAGACTACTGTGCACCGTTATATGAATTGGTATTATTTTGTGGCCACACCCCTTCCCCATGAAGCCACGCCCCTATATTTTTTGCACGCGCCCAGTTTTACATGGAGGGGGGGCTCCGATGCTGTTTCTTGTACACAGTGCTAAAATGTCTAGTTACGGCACTGTTGCTAGATATCCATTTCCCTGGCCCTGAGCAAGTCCCCCTCACCAGATCCTCTCCAGGGGGTGAGGGGGTCGACTTGGATGGGATGGGGAGGTTGCCCAAAGCACTTTGTCGCACCTGGGCCTACCGCTCGTTAGTTCCGCCACTGCGCAGCATGCCCCTGTCACACTGACAGGCAGCGGTGCCGGCAGCATGAAAGAAGCTCTTCAGACTAGAGATGAGCGGGTTCGGTTCTCAGAGTACCGAACCCTACCGGACTTCACGTCACTTGCCTGGATCCGAGTCTGGCTCAGATTTTCCCGTCTGGCTCGGAAACCAGAACGAGGCAAAACGTCATCATCCCGCTGTCGGATTCTCGCAGGATTTGGATTCCATATAAGGAGCCGCGCGTCACGCCCATTTTCACTCCAGTCTCGGAGAGTGTAGTGAGAGGACGTGTCTCCGTCCTCAGTGTTTGTGTGGGCGGGAAAATGGGGTGGCGATTCTAGTGCTGTTTTGTGCTGCTCAGTCCAGTATAGTCAGTGTCTTATGCTGCATCAGTCCAGCCAGTCACAGTGTCGGTGTCCTCTGCTGTTATATGTCCCCAGTGCTGCTGTATAAGTCCCTTGCAGTTTTGCTGTGTTGTCTTGCATCAGACCAGGGGTAGTGTCTCTCTTGTGCAGCATCAGTCCAGTGACCAGTCACAGTGGTGGTGTTCTCTGCTCAGGGCCGGCTCTACCATTAGGCAGCTTTAGGCGGCTGCCTAGGGGCGCCGTCCCCTGGAGGGCGCCACCAAATTCATGTAGCAAAAAACTGAAGTATGTCTCTGTATGCAGCCTCCTCCTATTACACTTCGCTGGTTGCTGCTGTCGGTCTAATCAGGTGCAGCTGCCACTATCAGGCTGTACCACATAGTGTCTCAACGCTTTCTCTGTGCTGACACGTGTAATATCAAGTCATGTGAAGGCAGATGTAACTATGACTCCCGAGGGGTGCCCCCACGGCTGCTCCTCATAGCCCTAATGCTTCTCCTCCAGGCCCCTGGATCCCGCCTCTCCAGCAGCAAGCAGCACTCGACTACATGTCTGCTCCCAGTAGCGTCGCTGTAATGCTGCTGCCACCTGTGAGAGGAACCATGCCAATTATGAGGGAAAGCAAGGAAACAACTTTTAAGTAAGTAACCCATGGGGGTTTCTACAATAAAATATACCCACCAGACCCTATATGCAGATGCAGTGTTTATTGAGTGTTGTCCCTTTTCTCTGTATATGTATGATGATGTCATTCACCCCAGACCACCTAGTGGCCACCTGCATCTCCCCTCCAAAAGGGGGTGTCGTTTGCAGGATAGGGGGCGCTAAGCTGAAGCTTTGCCTAGGGTGCAGAGAGACCTTGCACCGGCCCTGCCTCTGCTGCTATATGTCCTCAGTGCTGCTCTTAAGTAGAGATGAGCGCCTGAAATTTTTCGGGTTTTGTGTTTTGGTTTTGGGTTCGGTTCCGCGGCCGTGTTTTGGGTTCGAACGCGTTTTGGCAAAACCTCACCGAATTTTTTTTGTCGGATTCGGGTGTGTTTTGGATTCGGGTGTTTTTTTCAAAAAACCCTAAAAAACAGCTTAAATCATAGAATTTGGGGGTAATTTTGATCCCAAAGTATTATTAACCTCAAAAAACATAATTTACACTCATTTTCAGCCTATTCTGAACACATCACACCTCACAATATTATTTTTAGTCCTAAAATTTGCACCGAGGTCGCTGTGTGAGTAAGATAAGCGACCCTAGTGGCCGACACAAACACCGGGCCCATCTAGGAGTGGCACTGCAGTGTCACGCAGGATGTCCCTTCCAAAAAACCCTCCCCAAACAGCACATGACGCAAAGAAAAAAAGAGGCGCAATGAGGTAGCTGACTGTGTGAGAAAGATAAGCGACCCTAGTGGCCGACACAAACACCGGGCCCATCTAGGAGTGGCACTGCAGTGTCACGCAGGATGTCCCTTCCAAAAAACCCTCCCCAAACAGCACATGACGCAAAGAAAAAAAGAGGCGCAATGAGGTAGCTGTGTGAGTAAGATTAGCGACCCTAGTGGCCGACACAAACACCGGGCCCATCTAGGAGTGGCACTGCAGTGTCACGCAGGATGGCCCTTCCAAAAAACCCTCCCCAAACAGCACATGACGCAAAGAAAAAAAGAGGCGCAATGAGGTAGCTGACTGTGTGAGTAAGATTAGCGACCCTAGTGGCCGACACAAACACCGGGCACATCTAGGAGTGGCACTGCAGTGTCACGCAGGATGTCCCTTCCAAAAAACCCTCCCCAAACAGCACATGACGCAAAGAAAAAAAGAGGCGCAATGAGGTAGCTGACTGTGTGAGAAAGATAAGCGACCCTAGTGGCCGACACAAACACCGGGCCCATCTAGGAGTGGCACTGCAGTGTCACGCAGGATGTCCCTTCCAAAAAACCCTCCCCAATCAGCACATGATGCAAAGAAAAAGAAAAGAAAAAAGAGGTGCAAGATGGAATTATCCTTGGGCCCTCCCACCCACCCTTATGTTGTATAAACAAAACAGGACATGCACACTTTAACCAACCCATCATTTCAGTGACAGGGTCTGCCACACGACTGTGACTGATATGACGGGTTGGTTTGGACCCCCCCCAAAAAAGAAGCAATTAATCTCTCCTTGCACAAACTGGCTCTACAGAGGCAAGATGTCCACCTCATCTTCACCCTCCGATATATCACCGTGTACATCCCCCTCCTCACAGATTATCAATTCGTCCCCACTGGAATCCACCATCTCAGCTCCCTGTGTACTTTGTGGAGGCAATTGCTGCTGGTCAATGTCTCCGCGGAGGAATTGATTATAATTCATTTTAATGAACATCATCTCCACATTTTCTGGATGTAACCTCGTACGCCGATTGCTGACAAGGTGAGCGGCGGCACTAAACACTCTTTCGGAGTACACACTTGTGGGAGGGCAACTTAGGTAGAATAAAGCCAGTTTGTGCAAGGGCCTCCAAATTGCCTCTTTTTCCTGCCAGTATAAGTACGGACTGTGTGACGTGCCTACTTGGATGCGGTCACTCATATAATCCTCCACCATTCTATCAATGTTGAGAGAATCATATGCAGTGACAGTAGACGACATGTCCGTAATCGTTGTCAGGTCCTTCAGTCCGGACCAGATGTCAGCATCAGCAGTCGCTCCAGACTGCCCTGCATCACCGCCAGCGGGTGGGCTCGGAATTCTGAGCCTTTTCCTCGCACCCCCAGTTGCGGGAGAATGTGAAGGAGGAGATGTTGACAGGTCGCGTTCCGCTTGACTTGACAATTTTGTCACCAGCAGGTCTTTCAACCCCAGCAGACCTGTGTCTGCCGGAAAGAGAGATCCAAGGTAGGCTTTAAATCTAGGATCGAGCACGGTGGCCAAAATGTAGTGCTCTGATTTCAACAGATTGACCACCCGTGAATCCTTGTTAAGCGAATTAAGGGCTGCATCCACAAGTCCCACATGCCTAGCGGAATCGCTCCGTGTTAGCTCCTTCTTCAATGCCTCCAGCTTCTTCTGCAAAAGCCTGATGAGGGGAATGACCTGACTCAGGCTGGCAGTGTCTGAACTGACTTCACGTGTGGCAAGTTCAAAGGGCATCAGAACCTTGCACAACGTTGAAATCATTCTCCACTGCACTTGAGACAGGTGCATTCCATCTCCTATATCGTGCTCAATTGTATAGGCTTGAATGGCCTTTTGCTGCTCCTCCAACCTCTGAAGCATATAGAGGGTTGAATTCCACCTCGTTACCACTTCTTGCTTCAGATGATGGCAGGGCAGGTTCAGTAGTTTTTGGTGGTGCTCCAGTCTTCTGTACGTGGTGCCTGTACGCCGAAAGTGTCCCGCAATTTTTCTGGCCACCGACAGCATCTCTTGCACGCCCCTGTCGTTTTTTAAAAAATTCTGCACCACCAAATTCAAGGTATGTGCAAAACATGGGACGTGCTGGAATTTGCCCATATTTAATGCACACACAATATTGCTGGCGTTGTCCGATGCCACAAATCCACAGGAGAGTCCAATTGGGGTAAGCCATTCCGCGATGATCTTCCTCAGTTGCCGTAAGAGGTTTTCAGCTGTGTGCGTATTCTGGAAAGCGGTGATACAAAGCGTAGCCTGCCTAGGAAAGAGTTGGCGTTTGCGAGATGCTGCTACTGGTGCCGCCGCTGCTGTTCTTGCGGCGGGAGTCCATACATCTACCCAGTGGGCTGTCACAGTCATATAGTCCTGACCCTGCCCTGCTCCACTTGTCCACATGTCCGTGGTTAAGTGGACATTGGGTACAACTGCATTTTTTAGGACACTGGTGAGTCTTTTTCTGACGTCCGTGTACATTCTCGGTATCGCCTGCCTAGAGAAGTGGAACCTAGATGGTATTTGGTAACGGGGGCACACTGCCTCAATAAATTGTCTAGTTCCCTGTGAACTAACGGCGGATACCGGACGCACGTCTAACACCAACATAGTTGTCAAGGACTCAGTTATCCGCTTTGCAGTAGGATGACTGCTGTGATATTTCATCTTCCTCGCAAAGGACTGTTGAACAGTCAATTGCTTACTGGAAGTAGTACAAGTGGGCTTACGACTTCCCCTCTGGGATGACCATCGACTCCCAGCGGCAACAACAGCAGCGCCAGCAGCAGTAGGCGTTACACGCAAGGATGCATCGGAGGAATCCCAGGCAGGAGAGGACTCGTCAGACTTGCCAGTGACATGGCCTGCAGGACTATTGGCATTCCTGGGGAAGGAGGAAATTGACACTGAGGGAGTTGGTGGGGTGGTTTGCGTGAGCTTGGTTACAAGAGGAAGGGATTTACTGGTCAGTGGACTGCTTCCGCTGTCACCCAAAGTTTTTGAACTTGTCACTGACTTATTATGAATGCACTGCAGGTGACGTATAAGGGAGGATGTTCCGAGGTGGTTAACGTCCTTACCCCTACTTATTACAGCTTGACAAAGGGAACACACGGCTTGACACCTGTTGTCCGCATTTCTGGTGAAATACCTCCACACCGAAGAGCTGATTTTTTTGGTATTTTCACCAGGCATGTCAACGGCCATATTCCTCCCACGGACAACAGGTGTCTCCCCGGGTGCCTGACTTAAACAAACCACCTCACCATCAGAATCCTCCTGGTCAATTTCCTCCCCAGCGCCAGCAACACCCATATCCTCCTCATCCTGGTGTACTTCAACACTGACATCTTCAATCTGACTATCAGGAACTGGACTGCGGGTGCTCCTTCCAGCACTTGCAGGGGGCATGCAAATAGTGGAAGGCGCATGCTCTTCACGTCCAGTGTTGGGAAGGTCAGGCATCGCAAACGACACAATTGGACTCTCCTTGTGGATTTGGGATTTCAAAGAACGCACAGTTCTTTGCGGTGCTTTTGCCAGCTTGAGTCTTTTCAGTTTTCTAGCGAGAGGCTGAGTGCTTCCATCCTCATGTGAAGCTGAACCACTAGCCATGAACATAGGCCAGGGCCTCAGCCGTTCCTTGCCACTCCGTGTGGTAAATGGCATATTGGCAAGTTTACACTTCTCCTCCGACAATTTTATTTTAGGTTTTGGAGTCCTTTTTTTTCTGATATTTGGTGTTTTGGATTTGACATGCTCTGTACTATGACATTGGGCATCGGCCTTGGCAGACGACGTTGCTGGCATTTCATCGTCTCGGCCATGACTAGTGGCAGCAGCTTCAGCACGAGGTGGAAGTGGATCTTGATCTTTCCCTAATTTTGGAACCTCAACTTTTTTGTTCTCCATATTTTATAGGCAGAACTAAAAGGCACCTCAGGTAAACAATGGAGATGGATGGATTGGATACTAGTATACAATTATGGACGGACTGCCACGGTTAGGTGGTATAAAAAAACCACGGTTAGGTGGTATATAATACAATTATGGATGGACGGACTGCCTGCCGACTGCCGACACAGAGGTAGCCACAGCCGTGAACTACCGCACTGTACACTGGTTGATAAAGAGATAGTAGTATACTCGTAACAACTAGTATGACACTATGACGACGGTATAAAGAAAGAAAAAAAAATACCACAGTTAGGTGGTATATATTATAATAATAATACAATTATGGATGGACGGACTGCCTGCCGACTGCCGACACAGAGGTAGCCACAGCCGTGAACTACCGCACTGTACACTGGTTGATAAAGAGATAGTAGTATACTCGTAACAACTAGTATGACACTATGACGACGGTATAAAGAATGAAAAAAAAACCACGGTTAGGTGGTATATATTATAATAATAATACAATTATGGATGGACGGACTGCCTGCCGACTGCCGACACAGAGGTAGCCACAGCCGTGAACTACCGCACTGTACACTGGTTGATAAAGAGATAGTAGTATACTCGTAACAACTAGTATGACACTATGACGACGGTATAAAGAAAGAAAAAAAAATACCACAGTTAGGTGGTATATATTATAATAATAATACAATTATGGATGGACGGACTGCCTGCTGACTGCCGACACAGAGGTAGCCACAGCCGTGAACTACCGCACTGTACACTGGTTGATAAAGAGATAGTAGTATACTCGTAACAACTAGTATGACACTATGACGACGGTATAAAGAAAGAAAAAAAAATACCACAGTTAGGTGGTATATATTATAATAATAATACAATTATGGATGTACGGACTGCCTGCCGACTGCCGACACAGAGGTAGCCACAGCCGTGAACTACCGCACTGTACACTGGTTGATAAAGAGATAGTAGTATACTCGTAACAACTAGTATGACACTATGACGACGGTATAAAGAATGAAAAAAAAACCACGGTTAGGTGGTATATATTATAATAATAATACAATTATGGACGGACTGCCTGCCGACTGCCGACACAGAGGTAGCCACAGCCGTGAACTACCGCACTGTACACTGGTTGATAAAGAGATAGTAGTATACTCGTAACAACTAGTATGACACTATGACGGTATAAAGAATGAAAAAAAAAACACGGTTAGGTGGTATATATTATAATAATAATAATAATACAATTATGGATGGACGGACTGCCTGCCGACTGCCGACACAGAGGTAGCCACAGCCGTGAACTACCGCACTGTACACTGGTTGATAAAGAGATAGTAGTATACTCGTAACAACTAGTATGACACTATGACGACGGTATAAAGAAAGAAAAAAAAATACCACGGTTAGGTGGTATATATTGTAATACAATTATGGATGGACGGACTGCCTGCCGAGTTCCGACTGCCGACACAGAGGTAGCCACAGCCGTGAACTACCGCACTGTACTGTGTCTGCTGCTAATATAGACTGGTTGATAAAGAGATAGTATACAATACATACAACAATATACTACTATACTGGTGGTCAGGCACTGGTCACCACTAGTCACACTGGCAGTGGCACTCCTGCAGCAAAAGTGTGCACTGTTTAATTTTAAATTAATATAATATTATGTACTCCTGGGGGCTCCTGCTATAACAACCTGCAGTGCTCCCCAGTCTCCCCCACAATTATTATAAGCTTTGCCTTTTATACATTGATGTGCAGCACACTGGGCTGAGCTGAGTGCACACAGACTGAGTCACACTGTGTGACTGGCTGCTGCTGTGTATCGTTTTTTTTCAGGCAGAGAACGGATATAGCAGAGAACGGATATATTATATTAAAATAAATAAAAGTTAACTAACAACAACTGCACTGGTCACTGTGGTAAACTCTGTCTGACTCTGCACAATCTCTCTCTCTCTCTTCTAATCTAATTTCTAATGGAGAGGACGCCAGCCACGTCCTCTCCCTATCAATCTCAATGCACGTGTGAAAATGGCGGCGACGCGCGGCTCCTTATATAGAATCCGAGTCTCGCGAGAATCCGACAGCGTCATGATGACGTTCGGGCGCGCTCGGGTTAACCGAGCAAGGCGGGAGGATCCGAGTCTGCTCGGACCCGTAAAAAAAACATGAAGTTCGTGTGGGTTCGGTTTCAGAGAAACCGAACCCGCTCATCTCTACTCTTAAGTCCTTTGCAGTTTTGCTGTGTTGTCTTGCATCAGACCTGGGGTAGTGTCTCTCTTGTGCAGCATCAGTTCAGTTAACAGTCACAGTGGTGGTGTCTGCTGCCATATATCCAGTGTTACTGGCATATAATTCCTGTGATATTGCCGTATAATTGCAGTGATATTGCCATATAATTCCCGTGATACTGGCGTATAATTACAGTGATATTGCCGTATAATTCCTGTGATATTGCCGTATAATTTCTGTGATACTGGCGTATAATTCCTGTGATCCTGCCGTATAATTACAGTGGTACTCGCGTATAAATCCAGTCCAGTGATACTGCCGTATATGTCCAGTGATACTGCCGTATATGTCCAGCGGTACTGCCGTATAAATCCAGCGGTACTGCCGTATAAATCCAGTGATCCTGCCGTATAAATCCTGTGATCCTGCCGTATAATTCCAGGGGTACTGGTATATAAGTCCAGTCCAGTGATACTGCCGTATATGTCCAGTGACCCTGCCGTATATGTTTGGTCTCCTGGATTTTTGTTTATGTGATATGGTGGGAATAAGATAAAAAATAAAAAAACATTTTTTTAGATAAAAGTATTCTGGTACAACAGTGCTTCATTAGTCTGTGTTTTTGCCATATATGTCCATTGAAACTGCCATATACGTCTAGCGGTACTGCCGTATAAATACAGTGATCCTGCCTTATAAATCCAGTGATCCTTCCGTGTAATTACAGTGGTACTGGCGTATAAGTCCAGTCCAGTGATACTGCCATAAATACCCTGTTGCAAAGCGGATTACTGAGGCAATAACAACTATGCTGGTGTTAGATGTGCGTCCGGTATCCGCCACTAGTGCAGTGGGACTGCAGTGCCAACCCTAGATGGGCCAGGTGTTTGTGCCGCACACTTGTGTCGCTTAGCTTAGTCATACAGGTACCTCATTGCCCTCTTTTACTTCTTGGCATGATGTTCTGTTTGGGTACTATTTTTTTTTTTTTGTGCCCTCCTGTCTTACACTGCAATGCCACTCCTAGAAGGGCCAATTGTTTGTGTCTCTAAGCTTACTCATACAGCTACCTCATTGCACCTCCTTTGCATCTTTGCATGATGTGCTGTTTGGGGCCTTTTTTTATATCTGCCCCCCTGTCTGATACTGCAGTGCCACTCCTAGATGGGCCAATTGTTTGTGTTGCTTAGCTTAGTCATACAGCTACCTCAATGCCCTCTTTTACTTCTTGGCATGATGTGCTGTTTGGGTACTATTTTTTTTTTTCCGTGCCCTCCTGTCTGACACTGCAATGCCACTCCTAGATGGGCAAATTGTTTGTGTCGCTTAGCTTACTCATACAGCTACCTCATTGCACCTCATTTACATCTTTGCATGATGTGCTGTTTGGGGCCTTTTTTTATATCTGCCCTCCTGTCTGCCACTGCAGTGCCATTCCTAGATGGGCCAGGTGTTTGTGCCGCACACTTGTGTCGCTTAGCTTAGTCATACAGCAACCTTGGTGCACCTCTTTATCATCTTTGCATCATGTGCTGTTTGGGGCATGGTTTTTTAAAGTGCCATCCTGTCTGACACTGCTGTATAAGTCCAGGGGTTCTGCTGTATTAGTACAGGGGTACTGCCGTATAAGTCCACCAATTGCAGAATTTTAGAAAAATGACAGGGGCGTGCAGGAGATGCTGTCAGTGGACTGAAAAATTGCGGGCCACTTTCGACATTCAGACACTGCATGCCATTACTGGATGGTAGGTGATTGTGTCACTTAGCTTTGTCATACAGCAACCTCGGTGCACCTCTTTTTCTTCTTTGCATCATGTGCTGTTTGGGGCCTATTTTTTAAATCTGGCATCCAGGTGTTTGTGCTGCCCACTTGTGTCGCTTAGCTTAGTCATACAGCCACCTCGGTGCAACCTTTTGGCCTAAAAACAATATTGTGAGGTGTGAGGTGTTCAGAATAGACTTGAAATGAGTGGAAATGAATGTTATTGAGGTTAATAATTAGAGATGAGCGGGTTCGGTTCCTCGGAATCCGAACCCGCCCGAACTTCAGCTTTTTTTACACGGATCCGAGCGACTCGGATCTTCCCGCCTTGCTCGGTTAACCCGAGCGCGCCCGAACGTCGTCATGACGCTGTCGGATTCTCGCGAGGCTCGGATTCTATCGCGAGACTCGGATTCTATATAAGGAGCCGCGCGTCGCCGCCATTTTACACGTGCATTGAGATTGATAGTGAGAGGACGTGGCTGGCGTCCTCTCCGTTTAGAGAAGAAATAGATAGGAGAGTGAGAGTGAGACAGTGACACTTCATTTACTGGAGCTTAGGAGGAGTACTCAGACAGAGAGTGCAGAATTTTGCTGATAGTATTAGTTAGTTATACTAGTGACTGACCAGTGACCACCAGTGCAGTTTTATATTATTTAATATAATCCGTTCTCTGCCTGAAAAAACGATACACAGTGACTCAGTCACATACCATATCTGTGCTCAGCCCAGTGTGCTGCTGCATCATCTATGTATAATATCTGACTGTGCTCACACAGCTTAATTGTGGGGGAGACTGGGGAGCAGTTAGGTTATAGCAGGAGCCAGGAGTACATATTAAAAAATTAAACAGTGCACACTTTTTTTCTGCAGGAGTGCCACTGCCAGTGTGACTGACCAGTGACCTGACCACCAGTATATAGTATACTATATTGTATTGTGAATGTCTGCCTGTAAAAGTTAAACACACGTCGTGTGACTTGTGTGGTGTTTTTTTATTCTATAAAATAAAAAACTCATTCTGCTGACAGACAGTGTCCAGCAGGTCCGTCATTATATAATATATACCTGTCCTGCTGCAGTAGTGATATATATATATTTTTTATATCATTATTTATCATCCAGTCGCAGCAGACACAGTACGGTAGTTCACGGCTGTAGCTACCTCTGTGTCGGCACTCGGCAGTCCATCCATAATTGTATACCACCTACCCGTGTTTTTTTTTTCCTTTCTTCTTTATACATACTACATCTCATTATCATCCAGTCTATATTAGCAGCAGACACAGTACAGTACGGTAGTCCACGGCTGTAGCTACCTCTGTGTCGGCACTCGGCAGTCCGTCCATAATTGTATACCACCTACCCGTGGTTTTTTTTTTTCTTTCTTCTTTATACATACTACATCTCATTATCATCCAGTCTATATTAGCAGCAGACACAGTACAGTACGGTAGTCCACGGCTGTAGCTACCTCTGTGTCGGCACTCGGCAGTCCATCCATAATTGTATACCACCTACCCGTGGTTTTTTTTTCTTTCTTCTTTATACATACTACATCTCATTATCATCCAGTCTATATTAGCAGCAGACACAGTACAGTACGGTAGTCCACGGCTGTAGCTACCTCTGTGTCGGCACTCGGCAGTCCGTCCATAATTGTATACCACCTACCCGTGGTTTTTTTTTCTTTCTTCTTTATACATAATGAGATGTAGTATCATCCAGTCTATATTAGCAGCAGACACAGTACAGTACGGTAGTCCACGGCTGTAGCTACCTCTGTGTCGGCAGTCCATCCATAATTGTATACCACCTACCCGTGGTTTTTTTTTTCTTTCTTCTTTATACATACTACATCTCATTATCATCCAGTCTATATTAGCAGCAGACACAGTACAGTACAATAGTCCACGGCTGTAGCTACCTCTGTGTCGGCACTCGGCAGTCCGTCCATAATTGTATACCACCTACCCGTGGTTTTTTTTTCTTTCTTCTTTATACATACTACATCTCATTATCATCCAGTCTATATTAGCAGCAGACACAGTACAGTACGGTAGTCCACGGCTGTAGCTACCTCTGTGTCGGCACTCGGCAGTCCGTCCATAATTGTATACCACCTACCCGTGGTTTTTTTTTTCTTTCTTCTTTATACATACTACATCTCATTATCAACCAGTCTATATTAGCAGCAGACACAGTACGGTAGTCCACGGCTGTAGCTACCTCTGTGTCGGCACTCGGCAGTCCATCCATAATTGTATACCACCTACCCGTGGTTTTTTTTTCTTTCTTCTTTATACATACATACTACATCTCATTATCATCCAGTCTATATTAGCAGCAGACACAGTACAGTACAATAGTCCACGGCTGTAGCTACCTCTGTGTCGGCACTCGGCAGTCCATCCATAATTGTATACTAGTATCCATCCATCTCCATTGTTTACCTGAGGTGCCTTTTAGTTGTGCCTATTAAAATATGGAGAACAAAAATGTTGAGGTTCCAAAATTAGGGAAAGATCAAGATCCACTTCCACCTCGTGCTGAAGCTGCTGCCACTAGTCATGGCCGAGACGATGAAATGCCAGCAACGTCGTCTGCCAAGGCCGATGCCCAATGTCATAGTACAGAGCATGTCAAATCCAAAACACCAAATATCAGTAAAAAAAGGACTCCAAAACCTAAAATAAAATTGTCGGAGGAGAAGCGTAAACTTGCCAATATGCCATTTACCACACGGAGTGGCAAGGAACGGCTGAGGCCCTGGCCTATGTTCATGGCTAGTGGTTCAGCTTCACATGAGGATGGAAGCACTCAGCCTCTCGCTAGAAAACTGAAAAGACTCAAGCTGGCAAAAGCACCGCAAAGAACTGTGCGTTCTTCGAAATCCCAAATCCACAAGGAGAGTCCAATTGTGTCGGTTGCGATGCCTGACCTTCCCAACACTGGACGTGAAGAGCATGCGCCTTCCACCATTTGCACGCCCCCTGCAAGTGCTGGAAGGAGCACCCGCAGTCCAGTTCCTGATAGTCAGATTGAAGATGTCAGTGTTGAAGTACACCAGGATGAGGAGGATATGGGTGTTGCTGGCGCTGGGGAGGAAATTGACCAGGAGGATTCTGATGGTGAGGTGGTTTGTTTAAGTCAGGCACCCGGGGAGACACCTGTTGTCCGTGGGAGGAATATGGCCACTGACATGCCTGGTGAAAATACCAAAAAAATCAGCTCTTCGGTGTGGAAGTATTTCAACAGAAATGCGGACAACAGGTGTCAAGCCGTGTGTTGCCTTTGTCAAGCTGTAATAAGTAGGGGTAAGGACGTTAACCACCTCGGAACATCCTCCCTTATACGTCACCTGCAGCGCATTCATAATAAGTCAGTGACAAGTTCAAAAACTTTGGGCGACAGCGGAAGCAGTCCACTGACCAGTAAATCCCTTCCTCTTGTAATCAAGCTCACGCAAACCACCCCACCAACTCCCTCAGTGTCAATTTCCTCCTTCCCCAGGAATGCCAATAGTCCTGCAGGCCATGTCACTGGCAATTCTGACGAGTCCTCTCCTGCCTGGGATTCCTCCGATGCATCCTTGCGTGTAACGCCTACTGCTGCTGGCGCTGCTGTTGTTGCTGCTGGGAGTCGATGGTCATCCCAGAGGGGAAGTCGTAAGCCCACTTGTACTACTTCCAGTAAGCAATTGACTGTTCAACAGTCCTTTGCGAGGAAGATGAAATATCACAGCAGTCATCCTGCTGCAAAGCGGATAACTGAGGCCTTGACAACTATGTTGGTGTTAGACGTGCGTCCGGTATCCGCCGTTAGTTCACAGGGAACTAGACAATTTATTGAGGCAGTGTGCCCCCGTTACCAAATACCATCTAGGTTCCACTTCTCTAGGCAGGCGATACCGAGAATGTACACGGACGTCAGAAAAAGACTCACCAGTGTCCTAAAAAATGCAGTTGTACCCAATGTCCACTTAACCACGGACATGTGGACAAGTGGAGCAGGGCAGGGTCAGGACTATATGACTGTGACAGCCCACTGGGTAGATGTATGGACTCCCGCCGCAAGAACAGCAGCGGCGGCACCAGTAGCAGCATCTCGCAAACGCCAACTCTTTCCTAGGCAGGCTACGCTTTGTATCACCGCTTTCCAGAATACGCACACAGCTGAAAACCTCTTACGGCAACTGAGGAAGATCATCGCGGAATGGCTTACCCCAATTGGACTCTCCTGTGGATTTGTGGCATCGGACAACGCCAGCAATATTGTGTGTGCATTAAATATGGGCAAATTCCAGCACGTCCCATGTTTTGCACATACCTTGAATTTGGTGGTGCAGAATTTTTTAAAAAACGACAGGGGCGTGCAAGAGATGCTGTCGGTGGCCAGAAGAATTGCGGGACACTTTCGGCGTATAGGCACCACGTACAGAAGACTGGAGCACCACCAAAAACTACTGAACCTGCCCTGCCATCATCTGAAGCAAGAAGTGGTAACGAGGTGGAATTCAACCCTCTATATGCTTCAGAGGTTGGAGGAGCAGCAAAAGGCCATTCAAGCCTATACAATTGAGCACGATATAGGAGGTGGAATGCACCTGTCTCAAGCGCAGTGGAGAATGATTTCAACGTTGTGCAAGGTTCTGATGCCCTTTGAACTTGCCACACGTGAAGTCAGTTCAGACACTGCCAGCCTGAGTCAGGTCATTCCCCTCATCAGGCTTTTGCAGAAGAAGCTGGAGACATTGAAGGAGGAGCTAACACGGAGCGATTCCGCTAGGCATGTGGGACTTGTGGATGGAGCCCTTAATTCGCTTAACAAGGATTCACGGGTGGTCAATCTGTTGAAATCAGAGCACTACATTTTGGCCACCGTGCTCGATCCTAGATTTAAAGCCTACCTTGGATCTCTCTTTCCGGCAGACACAAGTCTGCTGGGGTTGAAAGACCTGCTGGTGAGAAAATTGTCAAGTCAAGCGGAATGCGACCTGTCAACATCTCCTCCTTCACATTCTCCCGCAACTGGGGGTGCGAGGAAAAGGCTCAGAATTCCGAGCCCACCCGCTGGCGGTGATGCAGGGCAGTCTGGAGCAACTGCTGATGCTGACATCTGGTCCGGACTGAAGGACCTGACAACGATTACGGACATGTCGTCTACTGTCACTGCATATGATTCTCTCAACATTGAAAGAATGGTGGAGGATTATATGAGTGACCGCATCCAAGTAGGCACGTCACACAGTCCGTACTTATACTGGCAGGAAAAAGAGGCAATTTGGAGGCCCTTGCACAAACTGGCTTTATTCTACCTAAGTTGCCCTCCCACAAGTGTGTACTCCGAAAGAGTGTTTAGTGCCGCCGCTCACCTTGTCAGCAATCGGCGTACGAGGTTACATCCAGAAAATGTGGAGAAGATGATGTTCATTAAAATGAATTATAATCAATTCCTCCGCGGAGACATTGACCAGCAGCAATTGCCTCCACAAAGTACACAGGGAGCTGAGATGGTGGATTCCAGTGGGGACGAATTGATAATCTGTGAGAAGGGGGATGTACACGGTGATATATCGGAGGATGATGATGAGGTGGACATCTTGCCTCTGTAGAGCCAGTTTGTGCAAGGAGAGATTAATTGCTTCTTTTTTGGGGGGGTCCAAACCAACCCGTCATATCAGTCACAGTCGTGTGGCAGACCCTGTCACTGAAATGATGGGTTGGTTAAAGTGTGCATGTCCTGTTTAAACAACATAAGGGTGGGTGGGAGGGCCCAAGGACAATTCCATCTTGCACCTCTTTTTTTCTTTTATTTTTCTTTGCGTCATGTGCTGTTTGGGGAGGGTTTTTTGGAAGGGCCATCCTGCGTGACACTGCAGTGCCACTCCTATATGGGCCCGGTGTTTGTGTCGGCCACTAGGGTCGCTTATCTTACTCACACAGTCAGCTACCTCATTGCGCCTCTTTTTTTCTTTGCGTCATGTGCTGTTTGGGGAGGGTTTTTTGGAAGGGCCATCCTGCGTGACACTGCAGTGCCACTCCTAGATGGGCCCGGTGTTTGTGTCGGCCGCTAGGGTCGCTTATCTTACTCACACAGTCAGCTACCTCATTGCGCCTCTTTTTTTCTTTGCGTCATGTGCTGTTTGGGGAGGGTTTTTTGGAAGGGCCATCCTGCGTGACACTGCAGTGCCACTCCTAGATGGGCCCGGTGTTTGTGTCGGCCACTAGGGTCGCTTATCTTACTCACACAGTCAGCTACCTCATTGCGCCTCTTTTTTTCTTTGCGTCATGTGCTGTTTGGGGAGGGTTTTTTGGAAGGGCCATCCTGCGTGACACTGCAGTGCCACTCCTAGATGGGCCCGGTGTTTGTGTCGGCCACTAGGGTCGCTTATCTTACTCACACAGTCAGCTACCTCATTGCGCCTCTTTTTTTCTTTGCGTCATGTGCTGTTTGGGGAGGGTTTTTTGGAAGGGCCATCCTGCGTGACACTGCAGTGCCACTCCTAGATGGGCCCGGTGTTTGTGTCGGCCACTAGGGTCGCTTATCTTACTCACACAGTCAGCTACCTCATTGCGCCTCTTTTTTTCTTTGCGTCATGTGCTGTTTGGGGAGGGTTTTTTGGAAGGGCCATCCTGCGTGACACTGCAGTGCCACTCCTAGATGGGCCCGGTGTTTGTGTCGGCCACTAGGGTCGCTTATCTTACTCACACAGTCAGCTACCTAATTGTGCCTCTTTTTTTCTTTGCGTCATGTGCTGTTTGGGGAGGGTTTTTTGGAAGGGCCATCCTGCGTGACACTGCAGTGCCACTCCTAGATGGGCCCGGTGTTTGTGTCGGCCACTAGGGTCGCTTATCTTACTCACACAGCGACCTCGGTGCAAATTTTAGGACTAAAAATAATATTGTGAGGTGTGAGGTATTCAGAATAGACTGAAAATGAGTGTAAATTATGGTTTTTGAGGTTAATAATACTTTGGGATCAAAATGACCCCCAAATTCTATGATTTAAGCTGTTTTTTAGGGTTTTTTGAAAAAAACACCCGAATCCAAAACACACCCGAATCCGACAAAAAAAATTCGGTGAGGTTTTGCCAACACGCGGTCGAACCCAAAACACGGCCGCGGAACCGAACCCAAAACCAAAACACAAAACCCGAAAAATTTCCGGCGCTCATCTCTATTAATAATACCGTAGGATCAAAATTACCCCCAAATTCTGTTATTTTAGCTGTTTTTATGTTTTTTTGCAAAAAAACATCCAGATCCAAAACCAAAACACGAAAAGGTGGTTTTGGTAAAACCAACCCAAAACCAAAACACGAGCGGGGAATTAGAACCAAAACCAAAACACGAAAAGTGCCTGCCGAACATCTCTACTTCAGACACTCTGATCTCCTCCTGTGTCAGGAATCTCCCATCGCCGCTGCACTTGTCAAGCTGAAAGACAGGCAGCAGTGTATTAATAGTATTAAGGTGTGCTGGGGAGAGGGATGGGAGTGTAATTAATGTGTGTGGGGAGGGGGGAGTGTCATATTAATGTGTGCTGGGGAGGGGGATGTCAAATTGATGCGTGCTTTTCATATTAATGGATGTTGGGGAGGGGTTGTGGTGTCATAGTAATGCGTACTGGGGAGGGGTGATGGTGTCATATTAATGCGTGCTGGGGAGGGGGATGTCATATTAATGCATGCTGGGGAGGGGTTAGGAGATTCATATTAATGTGTGCTGGGAAAGGGGGGGAGTGGTATATTAATGTGTACTGGGGAGTGGCATATTAACAGTGTGTGCTGGGAAGGGGGGGTGGCATACTAACAGTGTGTGATGGGAAGGGGGGGTGGCATACTAACAGTGTGTGATGGGAAGGGGGGGTGGCATACTAACAGTGTGTGCTGGGAAGGGGGGGTGGCATACTAACAGTGTGTGCTGGGAAGGGGGGGTGGCATACTAACAGTGTGTGATGGGAAGGGGGTGGCATACTGACAGTGTGTGCTGGGGAGAGGGGGAGGTGTCATATTAACAATGTGTGCAGGAATGGGGGGTGGGGGGGCAGAAGTGGCATATTAACAGTGTGTGCTGCATGCTGGGTTTTCTGCTTTGAAAAGCCAGCAGTGCGAGCGGAAAAAAAGGAAATACTCACCTGCTCCGGCGCTCTGCTCTCATCTGTTACTGGCTGCTGTATCCTCTGACCGTTGGAGCAGCTCCTGCCTGAAGACAGAAGCTAGCCAGAGAAGGTAAGTGAAGTGTAGTGTAGGGAGAGGGGTGCAGGGTAGCGGCAATAGTGTAGTGTGTGCGGGGAGGGGGGAGCAGGGTAGTGGCGATGTAGTGGGTTGGGAGTGCTGTTCAGGGTAGCAGCTGCAGTGTATTATGTGTGGAGGATGTCCAGGGGTAGTACGTTCTTGTCTGGTGCCCGGCCGGTCCCTGGAAGATCTCTCTGCAACATCGAAGAAGAAGAGAACCGGAGGAAAGGCAGCGCTGTAGAAGGTGAGTAATTAAAGACTAATGGAGCTAATTGGAAAATGCAATTGCTTAATTAGTCATTAGGGAGGTGCCACAGCAGTTCAGAGCAATTCCGACCACTTTTGCTAAAGATATGGATTTTATGAAAAACTGGTCATGCTCTGGGGCGTGAGTATAAAATTACTCCCGCCGCTCAATATTTAAAAAACCCTGCACCCAATTGAATAGCAAAAATCTCATACCTGTGAGGAAAACACTATAGGTGCATGATTTTTGCTATTCTCGCATCTAATTGAATATGCCCCTAAGTGTGAAACAGATTATAAACAATGATGTACAGTATTTAGACAGTAGCTGAAGATGACCTCTGCCAACTGTGTGGGGTCATTTGCTAATCAGAGGTGCAGTACAAGACTCCTGTGAGCACAGCCATGACAGCAGTAAAATTGGTAGACTGTAGTATGTACATTAATTTTCACTGCTAAATAAGTCTACATGTAAAGATGTATGGATGTGGTCATAGAAGCCGTTTGTCTGGTTTTGTCTCGTAGGCAGTTATGGTGCACACAGGTTTCTAATTTGCAAAAATATTATTTTGCTTTGCAACTCCAGATATTTTAAGGTAAGATATATTTGAAGGCATTCCTGATTGATTGATTGATTGATTGATTGTATGCTGCTCCGGGCTATGTAAGGGCTACTTGACTAAGAAGGAAAGTGATGGAGTGATGCGTCAGATGACCTGGCCTCCACAATCACCCAACCTAAACCCAACTGAGATGGTTTGGGATGAGTTGGACCGCAGAGTGAAGGAAAAGCAGCCAACAAGTAAGTGCTCAGCACCTCTGGGATCTCCTTCCAGACTGTTGGCAAACCATTCCAGGAGACTACCTCATGAAGCTGATTGCAAGAATGCCAAGAGTGTGCAAAGCTGTCATCAAAGCAAAAGGGGGCTACTTTGAGGAATCTAAAATATAAAACATATATTTTGATTTGTTTAACATTTCTTTGTTTACAACATAATTCCATATATGTTCTTTCATAGTTTTGATGTCTTCAGTATTAATCTACAATGTAGAAAATAATTAAAATTAATCAAAACCATTGAATGAGAAGGTGTGTCCAAACTTTTGACTGGTACTGTATGTAACATGATTTTGAGACAGATTGAATGTGGGGAACAAAGGACAGTCCAGAGTCAAGAATGACACCTAGGCAGCGAGCTTGTGGTGTAGGGTTGATTGTTAAGTTATCGTTAAGTTACGCAGAGGTGTAACTAGGGTAGGTCGAGCAGGGCACGTGCCCTGGGCACTATGTAGATCTGACAGTGGGGGGGTGCCACTAGGGCAGTGTATTCAACAAAGTGTGATTTTTATGCTGCGTCCTGTTGCTACTATGGCCCCCGATGCCCCTGCGGGAGCTGTTGTAAGGCGAACAGGTTGCTGTGCGCATAAGGGCCTCCCGGCTGAAGACGCATGTCCATGCGATGCTGGAAGGGACAGGTGGTGCTGTCCCTTAC
This sequence comes from Pseudophryne corroboree, assembly GCF_028390025.1. Classification (NCBI taxonomy): domain Eukaryota; kingdom Metazoa; phylum Chordata; class Amphibia; order Anura; family Myobatrachidae; genus Pseudophryne; species Pseudophryne corroboree. The sequence continues at coordinate 196,900,326 of NC_086450.1, read as the reverse complement.
AGCTGCCTGTTCCTGTGTGGTACCGGGAGGCGGGAGCAGAGTGCTGGACGTGCCAAGCTCCCTCTCTGCGTCGCCGCTCTACCCGGCCGGCCTCAGCCATGGGGACAAGGAGGCCTTGCTGCTGCTGGAGGCCTGCTCCGGGCTGGCCTATCTGAGGGTGGTCGCTGCCTTCTTCAACCCCTGAGGTAGTGCCAGGGAGCCTCATCACCAGTACAGATCTGTGCCCAGGTCTGCCTAATGTGTGTGCCACATATACTTTATGTATTGTGTACGTGTGTGCCATGTATGTGTCATGTACTTTCTGTGTGTGTGCCATGTATATATTGTGTGTGTGTGTGTGTGTGTGAGAGAGACATGTATGTATTATGTACTCTCTGTGTGTGACATGTATGCATTATGTAGTGTGTGTGTGTGTGTGTGTGTGTGTGTGTGTGTGTGTGAGACATGTATGCATCATGTACTGTGTGTGTCATGTATGTATCTCCTATAGGGTGCTGTTTTACATACTGTACACTGTAGATCTGCAATAGTGTCCTATGGGGGCTGTTAGTGTGTATAATACACCTCTGTTACTGTACCATATATCACACATACACAAACGCACACACAGGTGTAACAGTGTCACATACAAATGTTGACACCTATATTTACACCGACATACACATGATGATACCTACGCATACATTGACATGCACACGGTGACACCTATACGTACGCAGACAATTATACTTACATCAACATACATATGCTAACACACTGACATTCACACGCTGACACTTATACATACACCGATATACACACACTGACACTTATACATACACCAGCATACACACGCTGACACTTATACATACACCGATATACACACACTAACACTTATACATACACCGACATACACACACTGACACTTATACATACACCGATATACACACACTGACACTTATACATACACCGACATACACACACTGACACTTATACATACACCGACATACACACGCTGACACTTATACATACACCGACATACACACGCTGACACACTGACATTCACACGCTGACACTTATACATACACCGATATACACACACTGACACTTATACATACACCAGCATACACACGCTGACACTTATACATACACTGACATACACACGCTGACACACTGACATACACACGTTGACATTTGTACATACACCGATATACACACGCAGACACTTATAAATACACCGACATACACACGCTGACTTATACATACACCGACATACACACGCTGACCCTTATACATACACCAGCATGGACACGCTGACACACTGACATACACATGCTGACTTATATACATACACGACAAAGAGACGCTGACTTATACATACACCAGCATACATACACTGACATACACCGAAATACACACGCTGACTTATACAGTACATACACCAGCATACACACACACCGACATACACACGCTGACACTTATACATACACCAACATACACATGCTGACATACACACACTGACACTTATACATACACTGATATATACACACGCTGACACTTATGCATACACCGGATTACACACCCTGACACTTATACATACACACAATGGCATTTATACATACACCGACATACACACGCTGATTTATACATACACTGACATACACACCCTGACACTTACACATACAACAGCAAACACACACTGACATACACATGCTGACACCTATACATTACATACACACGTATTTATACACTGACATGCACATGCTGACACCTATTTATAAATACACTGACATACATTTTAACACCTATACATACACAGGCATACACACCCCTAAATCTATACATACACTGACAAACGCACCTTGACACCTATATATACAGATGATGGTGTGTGCTGAGAGACGCCACAGGGGGGAGATGATGGTGTGCTGAGAGACGCAGGGGGAGATGATGGTGTGGCTGAGAGGTGATGCAGGAGGGAGATGATGGTGTGCTGAGAGATACAGGCTGGATATGAAGGTGTGCTGAGAGATGCAGGCTGGATATGAAGGTGTGCCGAGAGACGCAGGCTGGATATGAAGGTGTGCTGAGAGACGCAGGCTGGAGATGATGGCGTGCTGAGAGACGCAGGCTGAAAATGTTGGTTTGCTAAGAGATGCAGGCTGGATATGAAGGTGTGCTGAGAGATGCAGGCTGGATATGAAGGTGTGCTGAGAAACGCAGGCTGGATATAAAGGTGTGCTGAGAAACGCAGGCTGGAAATGAAGGGGTGCTGAGAGACGCAGGCTGTATATGAAGGTGTGCTGAGAGACGCAGGCTGGAGATGATGGCGTGCTGAGAGACGCAGGCTGAAAATGTTGGTTTGCTAAGAGATGCAGGCTGGATATGAAGGTGTGCTGAGAGATGCAGGCTGGATATGAAGGTGTGCTGAGAAACGCAGGCTGGATATAAAGGTGTGCTGAGAAACGCAGGCTGGAAATGAAGGGGTGCTGAGAGACGCAGGCTGTATATGAAGGTGTGCTGAGAGACGCAGGCTGGATATGAAGGTGTGCAGTGAGACGCAGGCTGGAGATTATGGTGTGCTGAGAGACACAGGCTGGAAATGATGGTGTGCTAAGAGACGCAGGCTGGATATGAAGGTGTGCTGAGAGACGCAGGCTGGATATGAAGGTGTGCTGAGAGACACAGGAGGGAGATGATTGTGTGGCTGAGAGACGCAGGGGGCAGGATGTGACACAGGAGGGAACAGGATGTGAGTCTGGTTGAACCGTTGTTGTATGATGCTGACCTTGTTAATATTCCTGCACAAACAGGCATCTCCTGGATGATGTGATCTCCTACATGAATAGTGAATACCGACTGAAGACGTCGTCTGCCTTAGATGATACATTTCTTCAGAGGTTCCACATTGTGAGAAACCATCATATAGGTAAGGTGCATGTGGTATTTAAAGGAATTTGTGTGATGTAAAACAGGTGGCGTGTGATCAGTGCTGCAAGTGTGGCGGTACTGCGTACCAGTTAGAAATTCCCGGCTGGTACGCAGTACGGCCGGGCCGCCACCTTGCAGACACCAGGTGTCGGAGAGAGGAGAGTGCAGCATGCGTCGCTCCTCTCCTGCCTGCCGAGTGAGTGCGGAGTCCAGACTCCAGTGACCGTCAGTCTCTCCTTCTCCTGCAGCGTTGGCATCCTATATCTTAGATCTAATGCCAATCAGAGCTCACAAACCACAGACAATCAGGTGCCGCCGTGGGAGGAGAGGAGACCAGACTGAGCGGGCAGGAGAGGCGCGTGCTGCGCTCTTCTGTCCCTGACAGTCACATTGCACAGCAGTCCCCAGACAGCAGCAGCAACAATGGTGAGTTGCTCTGCTGGAGGCATATCTGGCACTGTGGGGGCATGTGTATTTGGCAATGTGGGGGCATATCTGGCACTGTGGGGGCATGTGTATTTGGTAATGTGGGGGCCTATCTGGCACTGTGGTGGCATGTGTATTTGGCAATGTGGGGGCCTATCTGGCACTCTGGGGGCATGTGTATTTGGCACTATGGGGGCATATCTGGCACTGTGGGGGCATATCTGGCACTGTGAGGGCATAGGTGTATCTGGCACTGTGAGGCCATAGGTGTATCTGGCACTGTGAGGGCATAACTGGCACCCTGGGGTCATATGTGGATCTGGCACCGCAGGGGCATATGTGGATTTGGCACCTTGGGGGCATATGTGGATTTGGCACCATGGGGGCATATGTGGATCTGGCACTGCACTATTGGGGTCATATGTGTATCACGCCCCCATTTCTCTAACGTCCTAAGTGGATGCTGGGGACTCCGTAAGGACCATGGGGAATAGCGGCTCCGCAGGAGACTGGGCACATCTAAAGAAAGCTTTAGGACTATCTGGTGTGCACTGGCTCCTCCCCCTATGACCCTCCTCCAAGCCTCAGTTAGATCTCTGTGCCCGAACGAGAAGGGTGCACACTAGGGGCTCTCCTGAGCTTCTTAGTGAAAGTTTTAGTTTAGGTTTTTTATTTTCAGTGAGACCTGCTGGCAACAGGCTCACTGCATCGAGGGACTAAGGGGAGAAGAAGCGAACTCACCTGCGTGCAGAGTGGATTGGGCTTCTTAGGCTACTGGACATTAGCTCCAGAGGGACGATCACAGGCCCAGCTTGGATGGGTCCCAGAGCCGCGCCGCCGGCCCCCTTACAGAGCCAGAAGGCAGAAGAGGTCCGGAAAATCGGCGGCAGAAGACGTCCTGTCTTCAACAAGGTAGCGCACAGCACTGCAACTGTGCGCCATTGCTCTCAGCACACTTCACACTCCGGTCACTGAGGGTGCAGGGCGCTGGGGGGGGGGCGCCCTAAGACGCAATAAAAACACCTTGGATGGCAAAAAAATGCATCACATATAGCTACTGGGCTATATGGATGCATTTAACCCCTGCCAGAATACATAGAAAAACGGGAGATAAGGCTGCCGATAAGGGGGCGGAGCCTATCTCCTCAGCACACTGGCGCCATTTTCCCTCACAGCTCCGTTGGAGGGAAGCTCCCTGGCTCTCCCCTGCAGTCACTACACTACAGAAAGGGTTAAAAAAGAGAGGGGGGCACTAATTAGGCGCAGTATTAACTATACAGCAGCTATAAGGGGAAAAACACTTATATAAGGTTATCCCTGTATATATATAGCGCTCTGGTGTGTGCTGGCAAACTCTCCCTCTGTCTCCCCAAAGGGCTAGTGGGGTCCTGTCCTCTATCAGAGCATTCCCTGTGTGTGTGCTGTATGTCGGTACTTTTGTGTCGACATGTATGAGGAGAAAAATAATGTGGAGACGGAGCAGATTGCCTGTAATAGTGATGTCACCCCCTAGGGGGTCGACACCTGAGTGGATGAACTGTTGGAAGAAATTACGTGACAGTGTCAGCTCTGTATAAAAGACAGTGGTTGACATGAGACAGCCGGCTACTCAGCTTGTGCCTGTCTAGACGTCTCATAGGCCGTCAGGGGCTCTAAAGAGCCCGTTACCTCAGATGGCAGATATAGACGCCGACACGGATACTGACTCCAGTGTCGACGGTGAAGAGACAAATGTGACTTCCAGTAGGGCCACACGTTACATGATTGAGGCAATGAAAAATGTTTTACACATTTCTGATAATACGAGTACCACCAAAAAGGGGTATTATGTTCGGTGAGGAAAAACTACCTGTAGTTTTCCTGAATCTGAGAAATTAAATGAGGTGTGTGATAATGCGTGGGTTTCCCCCGATAACAACTGATAATTTCTAAAATGTTATTGGCATTATATCCTTTCCCGCCAGAGGTTAGGGTGCGTTGGGAAACACCCCCTAGGGTGGATAAAGCGCTCACACGCTTGTAAGAACAAGGGCTCTACCCTCGCCTGAGATGGCCGCCCTTAAGGATCCTGCTGATAGAAAGCAGGAGGGTATCCTAAAAGGTATTTACACACATACTGGTGTTATACTGCGACCAGCAATCGCCTCAGCCTGGATGTGCAGTGCTGGGTTGGCGTGGTCGGATTCCCTGACTGAAAATATTGATACCCTAGATAGGGACAGTATATTTTTGCCTATAGAGCATTTAAAAGATGCATTTCTATATATGCGTGATGCACAGCGGAATATTTGCCGACTGGCATCAAGTCTAAGTGCGTTGTCCATTTCTACCAGTAGAGGGTTATGGACACGTCAGTGGTCAGGTGATGCGTATTCCAAATGGCATTTGGAAGTATTGCTTTATTAAGGGGAGGAGTTATTTGGGGTCGGTCTTTCAGACCTGGTGGCCACGGCAACAGCTGGGAAATCCACGTTTGTACCCCAGGTCGCCTCTCAACATGAGAAGACGCCGTATTATCAGGCACAGTCTTTTCGTGGACAAGCGGGCAAAAGGTTCCTCATTTCTGCCCCGTGACAGAGGGAGAGGAAAAAGGCTGCAGAAATCAGCCAGTTCCCAGGAACAGAAACCCTCTCCCGCCTCTGCCAAGCCCTCAGTATACGCTGGGGCTTTACAAGCAGAATCAGGCACGGTGGGGGGCCCGTCTCAATGAATTTCAGCGCGCAGTGGGCTCACTCGCAAGTAGACCCCTGGATCCTTCAGGTGATATCTCAGGGGTACAAATTAGAATTCGAGACTTCTCCCCCTCGCCGTTTCCTAAAGTCGGCTTTACCGATGTCTCCTTCTGACAGGGAGACAGTTTTGGAAGCCATTCACAAGCTGTATTCCCAGCAGGTGATAATCAAGATACCCCTCCTGCAACAGGGAACGGGGTATTATTCCACACTGTTGTGGTACCGAAGCCGGACGGCTCGGTGAGACCGATTCTAAATCTAAAATCTTTGAACACTTACATACAGAGGTTCAAATTCAAGATTGAGTCACTCAGAGCAGTGATTGCGAACCTGGAAGAAGGGGACTACATGATGTCTCGGGACATCAAGGATGCTTACCTTCATGTCAAAATTTACCCTTCTCACCAAGGGTACCTCAGGTTTATGGTACAGAACTGTCACTATCAGTTCAGACGCTGCCGTATGGATGGTCCACGGCACCCCGGGTCTTTACCAAGGTAATGGCCGAAATGATGATATTCCTTCGAAGGAAGGGAATTTTAGTTATCCCTTACTTGGACAATTCCCTGATAAGGGTAAGATCCAGGGAACAGTTGGAGGTCGGTGTAGCACTATCTCAGGTAGTGTTGCGGCAGCACGATTGGATTCTCAATATTCCAAAATCGCAGCTGGTTCCGACGACGTGTCTTCTGTTCCTAGGGATGATCCTGGACACAGTCCAGAAAAAGGTGTTTCTCCCGGTGGAGAAAGCCAGGGAGTTATCCGAGCTAGTCAGGAACCTCCTAAAACCGAGCCAAGTCTCAGTGCATCAATGCACAAGGGTTCTGGGTAAAATGGTGGCTTCCTACGAAGCAATCCCATTCGGCAGATTCCACGCAAGAACTTTCCAGTGGGACCTGCTGGACAAATGGTCCGGGTCGCATCTTCAGATGCATCAGCGGATAACCCTGTCACCAAGGACAAGGGTGTCCCTCCTGTGGTGGTTGCAGAGTGCTCATCTTCTAGAGGGCCGCAGATTAGGCATTCAGGACTGGGTCCTGGTGACCACGGATGCCAGCCTGCGAGGCTGGGGAGCAGTCACACAGGGAAGGAATATCCAGGGCTTATGGTCAAGCCTGGAGACATCACTTCACATAAATATCCTGAAGCTAAGGGACATTTACAATGCTCTAAGCTTAGCAAGACCTCTGCTTCAAGGTCAGCCGGTGTTGATCCAGTCGGACAACATCACGGCAGTCACCCACGTAAACAGACAGGGTGGCACAAGCAGCAGGAGGGCAATGGCAGAAGCTGCAAGGATTCTTCGCTGGGCGGAAAATCATGTGATAGCACTGTCAGCAGTATTCATTCCGGGAGTGGACAACTGGGAAGCAGACTTCCTCAGCACGACCTCCACCCGGGAGAGTGGGGACTTCACCCAGAAGTCTTCCACATGATTAAAAACTCGACAGGTATTGCGCCAGGTCCAGGGACCCTCCGTCAATAAGCTGTAGACGCTCTGGTAACACCGTGGGTGTACCAGGCAGGGTATGTGTTCCCTCCTCTGCCTCTCATACCCAAGGTACTGAGATTGATAAGATGGAGAGGAGTAAGCACTATATTCGTGGTTCCGGATTGGCCAAGAAGGACTTGGTAACCGGAACTTCAAGAGATGCTCACGGAGGATCCGTGGCCTCTACCTCTAAGAAGGGACCTGCTCCAGCAAGGACCCTGTCTGTTCCAAGACTTACCGTGGCTGCGTTTGACGGCATGACGGTTGAACGCCGGATCCTGAAGGAAAAAAGGCATTCCGGATGAAGTCATCCCTATCCTGATCAAAGCCAGGAAGGATGTAACCGCAAAAACATTATCACCGCAATTGGCGAAAATATGTTGCGTGGTGCGAGGCCAGTAAGGCCCGACGGAGGAAATTCAACTGGGTCGATTCCTACATTTCCTGCAAACAGGAGTGTCTATGGGCCTGAAATTGGGGTCCATTAAGGTTCAAATTTCGGCCCTGTCAATTTTCTTCCAAAAAGAACTAGCTTCAGTCCCTGAAGTTCAGACGTTTGTAAAAGGGGTACTGCATATACAGCCTCCTTTTGTGCCTCCAGTGGCACTTTGGGATCTCAATGTAGTTTTGGGTTCCAAAAGTCACATTGGTTTGAACCACTTAAATCTGTGGAGTTAAAATATCTCACATGGAAAGTGGTCATGCTGTTGGCCCTGGCCTGGGCCAGGCGCGTGTCAGAATTGGCGGCTTTATCCTGAAAAAGCCCTTATCTGATTTTCCATTCGGACAGGGCGGAATTGAGGACTCGTCCTCAGTTTCTCCCTAAGGTGGTTTCAGCGTTTTCACCTGAACCAACCTATTTGTGGTGCCTGCGGCTACTGGGGACTTGGAGGACTCCAAGTTGCTAGACGTTGTCAGGGCCCTGAAAATATATGTTTCCAGGACGGCTGGAGTCAGGAAATCTGACTCGCTGTTTATCCTGTATGCACCCAACAAGCTGGGTGCTCCTGCTTCTAAGCAGACTATTGCTCGTTGGATTTGTAGTACAATTCAGCTTGCACATTCTGTGGCAGGCCTGCCACAGCCAAAAATCTGTAAATGCCCACTCCACAAGGAAGGTGGGCTCATCTTGGGCGGCTGCCCGAGGGGTCTCGGCTTTACAACTTTGCCGAGCAGCTACTTGGTCAGGAGCAAATACGTTTGTAAAATTCTACAAAATTGATATCCTGGCTGAGGAGGACCTGGAGTTCTCTCATTTGGTGCTGCAGAGTCATCCGCACTCTCCCGCCCGTTTGGGAGCTTTGGTATAATCCCCATGGTCCTTACGGAGTCCCCAGCATCCACTTAGGACGTTAGAGAAAATAAGAATTTACTTACCGATAATTCTATTTCTCATAGTCCGTAGTGGATGCTGGGCGCCCATCCCAAGTGCGGATTGTCTGCAATACTTGTACATAGTTATTGTTACAAAAATCGGGTTATTATTGTTGTGAGCCATCTTTCAGAGGCTCCTCTGTTATCATGCTGTTAACTGGGTTCAGATCACAGGTTATACGGTGTGATTGGTGTGGCTGGTATGAGTCTTACCCGGGATTCAAAATCCTTCCTTATTGTGTACGCTCGTCCGGGCACAGTATCCTAACTGAGGCTTGGAGGAGGGTCATAGGGGGAGGAGCCAGTGCACACCAGATAGTCCTAAAGCTTTCTTTAGATGTGCCCAGTCTCCTGCGGAGCCGCTATTCCCCATGGTCCTTACGGAGTCCCCAGCATCCACTACGGACTATGAGAAATAGAATTATCGGTAAGTAAATTCTTATTTTTCATTGGCCATGTGGCCACACCCATTTTTGGTGAGCATGTGCCTTCGGCGCACGCACACAGTGCCACTAAGAATTTTTTCTACTTGCACCACTGCGTGTGATGTTGATACGCCCCTTCTGGAGTGTGGCCACACCCATTCTTTTGGATGTGCCGCACATAATTTACTATGTGGGTCTTTTTTGGGGGGAAGGGGGGCACCATTCTTAATCTTGCCCTGGGCTACAAACGGGGTTTGACTGGCCCACAGGGGAAAAGGGGAAACCACTGGTGGGCCCTACTGCCTGTGGGCCCCTCTCCTCCTCTAGGGATCAAGTTCCAGACTATCCTAGTGCACTGGATTTATGCATTATACATATGTTACATTATACTTCACAATAATTTGGATTATTATATATTTACCAAGGGGCACAGAACATGTAATGGTTAGCCAAACCTCTGTGGTGGCTGGCCATGCCCCCACTGGAACCTGTCTATACCTTTAAGCATGGGCCCCTACAGCAGCATTCCCCCGGTGGGCCCTTAATGCCCCAGTCCGACACTGGCTTCAAAAGCCTTAGTTACGCCTCTGCAACAGTGATAGAGATATCAGGATGGCAACTATTATTGGGCTGTGGAAATATAATTAATTCTGTTTTAGAGATATTAAGTTTGAGGTGGCGAGATGTCCTCCAAGACAAGATAAGAGAAAGGCATTCGGTGACACGGCCCAATACAGATGGTGACAAATCTGGGGAAGATAGGTAGATTTGAGTATCATCCACAGCTGATTAGTTTGCCAAGAGATGTGGTATAGATTGAGAAAAGCAGAGGACATAAGACTGAGCCTTGCAGTACTTCAAGTGATAGAGGTAGCGAAGAGGAGATGGATTCAGAGAAATGAACACTGAAAGAGCGATTAGATAGGTAGGTTAAGAACCAAGAAAGGGCTGTGCCCTGGAGACCTAGGGATTGTAGTGTTTGTATGAGAAGAGAGTGGTCAACAGTGTCAAAAGCAGCAGAGAGATCAAGGAGAATAATAAGTGAGCAATGGCCTTTAGATTTAGCAGTGGCCAGATCATTCACTACCTTAGTCAGTGCTGTCTCTGTTTAGAGTTGGGCACAAAAGCCTGACCGAAGTGGGTCCAATAAGTTGTGTGAGTTAAGAAAGTGTGCGAGGCGAGTGTAGGCAAGTCTCTCAAGTAGCTTGGAGGGGCATGGGAGCTGAGAGATGGGACGGTAGTTTGAGAGAGAGTTAGAGACAGAATTTTTTTTTTCAGAATGGGAGTGATCACCACATGTTTAAACAAGGATGGAAAGAGACCAGTAGACATAGAGATTACAGATTTTAGTTAAAGTTGGGATGAGCACAGGAGACAGAGCTTTACTTATTTGTGAGGGCATAGGACCAAGGGGTGAGGTAGTAGAGTAGGCAGATGAGAAGAGTGCAGATATTTCATCTTCATTTGTAGGATCAAATGAAGAGAAGGTGTTAGAGGGTGCAGGAAGGGAATTGAGCAGGTACTGGCTGTGGAAGAGCATACCATTTTATTTCAGATCTTATCAATCTTGTCCTTGAAATAGGAAGCAAGAACTTGTGCACTGAGAGTAGCTTGTGGGATTGGTGAGGGAGGGATAAGAAATGATTTAGATGTATTAAAAAAGGATCAGAGGCTTGAGCAGAGATGATAGATTGGAATTATGTTTGTTTGGCAGTGTCCAGAGCATTACGATAAGAGTGGTAAATGCTTTGATATGTGAGGAAATCACTTGAACTATGAGATTTACGCAACTGACATTCTACTTTCTGTTTTTGTAGGTGTCTTGTAAATTTAGAATTCCATGGTTGACAATGACATCTAAGTCTACGTGGAGTGTGATAAGTTGCTGGAGCCACTACATCGAGTGCTGTTCCTAGAGTCTGGTTCAGGTGTGATACAGCAGTCTCAGGAGAGGTGAATGTAGACATTGGTGGAGAATAGTTGTTACAGAATGGTGGATAGTTGTTGACAACTGCTAGCATTAATATTTTTGCAGGCTTGAGTAGGTTCGGTAAACTTCAGTGACATTGAGTTTGAAGTAATGGAGGAAAGCATGCAGGTAATAAGGTTGAGGGAGGCTGTGTCTGATTGGAGGAGCCATGTCTCTATTATAGCTAGTATATTGAGTTTTTTAATGAAAAGGTCATGGATAGATGTTAATTTGTTGCAAACAGCGTGCATTCCACAAAGCACATTTTAGTGTCTTGGAGGGTGACGAGATACGGGATGTTTATAAGGTTTGTTGAATTTACATTCTGTTGTGAATCAGCTGAATGTGAGTATTAAATGTGGATGGGACTTGAATTTGGAGATGTGTTACCAGCTAGTAGAAGCAGGAGAGAGAGATAAGTATAGTTGTGTGAGGTGTGTGATACTTTTTTGTGGTGACAGTTAAGGATGTTATAGTCAGTGTGTATAGATTATTTAAAAGCTCATGAGTGTTAATAATATGGGAGTGAATTAATGAGGCTGCAATGTGCACAGAGAGATGAGTTGCAGTAATACTGAAGGGTGTTGCCACTTTAGAGAGTATTCCATGAAGTGATATTAGGAAACACAGTTTGTGGTACATGGTGTTTTTGGAATTAATGTAAAGATAATGAGGTTAGTGCATAAGGAATATGCAAGTTACATGGTAAAAGTACCTCGTCTCTAATGTGGTTCAATGTTTGGACATGGCAGAACATTCCCAATAATTGCTGTGTATACTGTACAAACCATAGATAGTGTGCTAGAAAAGCCAAATTATTTACTCTCACAAGCAGGGTCCTCTTCCCTCATGTGCTTTTCCTTTTGCCACTTACACCATCATCTTCTCACCACTGCCTAGAATGGTCCTGCTGCTTATGTGGGTATTGTTGGGGTACTGAGACTGCACGTCTCTGAATTCTCCTGAGAAGCCTGATCCTGCTATGTCAGCTAGCTGGGAGCAAAAGATGGCACACATACACAATCGTGATGTATGGCAAAGCAGCTCTGGCTGGATAGCTCAGGCTCATTTAGTTATACCAAAAAAGTTGCAAAGCTTGCATAAAACTTCTACATGTCAATCTATAATAACAGCATTTCATTGGTCCAGCAAAACACACATGACAGTTCTCATGTACCAGCAAAGGTCTACATGTAACAATATAAAACATTATTTCTTTTATCCTAATTTACAGAAGATTCCTTGTCTTTTGTTCTCCCATCTGTGTTCTTGCTGTGCATCTCAATGCTGAGATCCGAAGGTCACTTGACAGTACATATCTAATTAGCGTATTGGAACATGTAACTTGTAAAAAGAATTTGAGCTTAACCACTTAACTGACGATTTTTCCCCCCCCCAAAAAAACACTCCGAAATTGTCAGAAATTTTTAATGAGTGAATTAGGTGAAGAACATGAATTTAACCCTATCCAAAATGATTTTAGTAAAAAAAAAATATTTTTTTAATTTGTTTTTTTAAATAATTTTTCCACATCGATCAGGAACATCAGAACATTGGCAACATCATGGCTTTCATTTTCAAAGCCGGGATAGCCTCCAGGTACACGGGGTGGGGGTGAGGGGGCTTAATTTACACTCCCCAACGGCTGCAATTGTCTGCAGCCATTGGAGAGGGGGGAGCCTGCCGTGCTGACCGATCAGCAGTGATCGGCAGCACAGCAATCAGTAGGGGAGAGTGCAGGGAGGCAGGGGGACCTTCTGGTCCCTCTGACAGCAGCAGTGGAGGAAAGTTTCCCTTCCCTCCTGCTGCTAACACAGTTTATCTGACTGGTCGCATCCTGTGCGACCAGGTCAGATAGAGCACTTATAGGTATGGTCGCATCTGATGCGACCATGCCAGGCAAGTGGTTAATAACTAAACAAAGTCTTTTAAGATTTAACCCTTACAGTGTTATGACTGCTGATGCCGCAATGTTTGTAAACCTTGCTATGTAAGTCACTTTTTTCTTGTTCTGTTCATGCTGTTCCTGTTTATTAAATTTATAAGGTGGTGCGAACCTCTTGTTGTGCCATACAAGTAAAGGATGATAATAATAAAGGCTATAGAAGTATTTGTAGCAATTGACCAATGTTTTCAGGAGTTATATGGCCCCAGTTGCTGACACCATCTTTAGATAGCGCTAGCCATTGTAGCCTGGGGGCTACATTTCACAAACTTTACCAATAGAGGTATTCATAGAGTCTGCTGCTCCCCTCCTCCTGCTCCAAATCTGGCTGTTTGCTGTGGGTGGGAAATAAGAAGATCTAATGTTTTTTTCCCAGGCCAGTAGATATGGATGCCCTGAAAATGCTCTAGTTACAACTTGGTATCAGTCAATGGGATGCACTCTGTGTTGTGCAAAGTTCACTGGCAGTGATGGATTTTACTTAGGGGCAGCAGGGCTGCAGCATGCCCATTAAAATCTCCCCCCCCCCCGCCACGAAGAATGCCTGGCAGTGGCAGTGACTTCCCATAGGAAGCGCTCCCTGCTTATCACAGCCAGACAGGCAATCCCAGGGGGAGGTGTTTTCTTCCCCTGGGCCTGCCAGTTCTGAGTTTTTGTAATGTTATTTTTTTTTTAATGCAGTTTCCCACTGCCTGTCAACCACTGCCTCTCCCCGGCTATTTCCTCTCTTTCTTGTCACTTACTCTCACTCTCTTCCCATTAACTCTCTCCTGTCACTGACTTTCACCCTCTCCCTGTCGTCCTCTCTTTTCACCCTCTATCTCTCATTGTCACCTTCCACCTCTCACTGTCACCCACTGCCTCTCCCTAACGTCAGTCTCTGCCCATCCCCCGCTGCCTTTCCCTGCCATTACCCTCTCCCCGTCACCCTCTCTCTCTCTCTCTCTCCCTCTGTCACCCACTGACTCTCCCTAACGTCAGTCTCTGCCCATCTCCCACTGCCTTTCCCTGCCATTACCCTCTCCCCGTCACCCTCTCTCTCTCTCCCTCTGTCACCCACTGACTCTCACCTCCTTAACATTTACGAAACATTGTAAAGACACATGTCAAGAGGACAAACAGATGTGTCCCTTCCCAGCTTAAAAGCTAATCGCTGTAAACAGGACGCGCCTGTGGATATGCATGGGTGTCCATATGATCGCATGGTGTGTACGCTCCTGTGAACTGGACAAAGCTTACCGCAGCTAGTCGCAAGTGTGATGTGGCTGCTTGCGGATAGGATGAGAGTGGCCACATGTGTATTTGTATGAGGGCGCAAAATGTATAGTTTGCAGGAGCATGCCAAACACCATAGCACCGGCCATGCATCTGCCCCAAAGAGAGGAGATTGTTAAATATAGTAAAAAGTTGGATAAAGAAGGTAGTTGAACATAAAGAGATACGGGTGGAATGATAAAAAAAACATATATGCACTATAGAAAGAAATGTATTGTACCTTTATAAAGAGATGGATGCATACCAAGGGAATGGTGAGAAGGTGGCTGCACGGTCAGCTGAAGATATTAAGAAAACCAATTATGATAAGTTGCCTGTACTGTAGTTCAATTGTAGAAATGGCTGAAATCAGACGACAGACAGAGGAATCCTGGGTGCGTATGGTGGCGACTCGCGAGCTGATCTAAGGCGGAGCAGCAGGGGAGTGTTTTATAAAAACAGTTTGCCAGGGTCCTCAGTTGGGCTTTGGCCATGTGTGTTGGCAACGGTAATCCAGCACTGGCCAATCCTGCTCAGATAAGTGCCATTTTCAACACTTCTTCACCAGGGAGAACTCTCCCTGCACCCCCAATGGCTATTCCCCCACATGAAGCACTGGCGGCTGACATGGAGAAGCAGCTGGCTGTTTCTTACCTGTGAAGCTGTTGACAGCTGCTCCTCAGTGTCAATAATATGCTGGGAGAGTCGCGCTTGGTTAGGATATCACAGCCAAACATCAAATTCTCAGCATAAGAAGGAGCTACCACATCCCACCTGCTGAATTAAGAAGCGGAAGGAGTAGGAGTGCAACACAAATGTTTGGGACACCGCCTTTAAGGATTGGGGAGAACCGCGGCCCTAGGGTTTACCCCAGCATTTATAATAACATATTGGTCAGAACATTATTGATATAGGTCTTTGTAAGCAGTCACTGCAGTAGCTGGACTCAGGGAATCCAGTAGTAATGCGGCAAAATGGTCTGAATGGCTAAATGTCTAGGTCTTACCAAATTTGGCAACCCAGATGGGCTCTGATCTCTCACTAAGAGGGATATCCACTTACCAGCAGTACATTACCGCTGGTAATGATGTCACCCAGGGCTATCCTATTTGCCTCCAATAAGCCGGCACGAGCTGCGGCTTATCGAGGTTTGTGACAGTTAGCATCTGCCCTGACTCCTGGCAGACTGCTCCGTCTCCTCTGTCACATGATGCTCCTCCATGACGTGACTGGTTCCATAGCAGCAAAAACACACAGGTCTTACTGAACCTGTGTATTTGCGCACAATTTTTTTTTTTACGGTAGATCTAATTGGATACCCCATAAAAAATTATTGGTGAAGCATCGGGAAGAATCGCAAAAAAAAAAATCTAGTTTTCCGCTTCCAATGCTTCGTTGCGGCTAATAGGGTACCACCTTAATACCTCTTTCAGATCGCAAATGACAGATCCCACCCGGTAAGAGAAATGTTTCCTTACCGGGTGGGATCCGGCATTTGCTCTGCTTTGTTGGCATTCCAACCCGGCAATATACTGGGTCGGTTGCCATAGCAGCGGGGGGGGGGGGGGCGCAGCGCAGCAGCAGCAGGGGCGGGGTTGGAGGCGGCGCTGGGAGATGAGCTAATCTCCTGCACCGCCTCTCCCTGTGCTGTGAATGGGAACCGTGTCTCATCGACATGGCTCCCATTCACACTGCGCCTGACCCGGTATTCAGCCCGGGTATAATCCTTCTTTTGTACCGGGTTGAATTACCGGGTCAGGCGACCCGCTAATTCGGCCAAAGTGCTTTCACATTGCACACTGACCCGTGTCGACACTGCAATATGCCGTGTTGATACCGGGTTATTTGTGCGATGTGAAATGGGTATAAGTGTCATGGCAGGATCATCCAGACTAGCCCTTCCATTTCTTTTCTTGCCTCATCGCCTTGTACTTGGAGCCTACTGAAGGTAAGAGAAGATCCCCTTTTATTTGTCTCTGATTCTGAACTACCATAATGAAATTATATAACTTTAATAAAATTAACAACCAGTGTCCTTGTGAATCCAGAATCTAAAAACATAACTTTTATGTAGCAATAAAACAAATATTTTAAATTTGTGAAACAGAACATTTGGTTAGACAGTGTAAATAGTACACACACATAAACTATTACATCGAAAATGGAAAGTTATAAATGTATTTATGACATAACAACAGTGACATAATACAATAAAGGAAGTGCAGGCTCTGCGAACCTATAAAAGTCAGTGAGAGGCTGTTTGCCATCCGCAAAGATTATCCCTGACTTGTAACTCTTGGATATTCTGTTTAATGATAGAAAGCAGCTGTATAAAAAGAGGAAGCACAAATATGCCTCTGTTGCTATTCTGGTCTACTTGAAGGAAATGACAGTGGATTCTTTACAGTATAATCTGAAGTCTAGAGACACAAAGGGACTCATTCACAATGAGCAAACACTGCAAAAATGCATCCTTTTTTTATTTTGCATTGTGAACATGAATATCTGCAAATAAATTTTCTGCGAGCCCTTTGTCAAGTCACATATAATAATGTGAATATGCAGTTTATTTAACCGATATTTATAGTGCACACATATCCCTCAGCGATTTACACAGAATATTTCAGTCATTCACATCAGTGCTTGTGAATCTAGTGAATCTATGGGGGTCATTCCGAGTTGATCGCTAGCTGCCGTTGTTCGCAGCGCAGCGATCAGGCTAAAAATCGGCAATTCTGCGCATGCGGCGCAGTGCACACGCGCAACGTACTTTCACAAAAGTTGATGCAGTTTTACACAAGGTCTAGCGACGCTTTTCAGTCGCACTGCTGATCGGTGTGTGATTGACAGGAAGTGGGTGTTTCTGGGTGGTAACTGGCCGTTTTCGGGGAGTGTGTGTAAAAACGCAGGCGTGCCAGATAAAAACGCAGGAGTGGCTGGAGAAACGGGGGAGTGGCTGGCCGAACGCAGGGCGTGTTTGTGACGTCAAAACAGGAACTGAATGGTCTGAAGTGATCGCAAGGTAGGAGTAGGTCTGCAGCTACTCTGAAACTGCACAT
Source organism: Pseudophryne corroboree (assembly GCF_028390025.1). Classification (NCBI taxonomy): domain Eukaryota; kingdom Metazoa; phylum Chordata; class Amphibia; order Anura; family Myobatrachidae; genus Pseudophryne; species Pseudophryne corroboree. Next base: position 196,882,740 of record NC_086450.1, on the reverse strand, counting down.
TTTTTTGTAGCAGCGCTGCGATCCTTTCGTTTGCACTTCTGCTAAGCTAAGATACACTCCCAGAGGGTGGCGGCTTAGCGTTTGCACTGCTGCTAAAAGCAGCTAGCGAGCGAAAAACTCGGAATGAGGGCCTATATTCCCTATGACATGGATCCCTATGACATGGACACATATACAAACTAGGGATCATTTTTGGTCAGGAGCCAGTTATTCTACGAGTATATTTTTGGAGTGTGGGAGGAAACCAGAGAAGTTGGAAGAAACTACAGTAACTGAAACAGCATAATGTTAGCCAGTGCTTTCATGGTTGACCTCTTTATTAAGGGTCTCGTTCAAGGGCTCATTTAGAGATGGACACATTTGGCTCAGATCATGTATAGGAAAAGTTAAGACACACGCACACAAAAAAAAAAAAAACCCTTACGTGTATGTGATTGTTGGTCGGCCACATCTTAGGATACACAAAGCTAAAAACAGTAGCATTTCAGCAGTGCGTACATTTTTTCAATAGTAAATGCGGCAAATGCTAAAGTCACATTACCCTATTTCTAAGCAATAATTCTGAGTTGATCGCAGCAGGAATTTTGTTAGCAGTTGGGCAAAACCATGTGCACTGCAGGGGAGGCAGATATAACATGTGCAGAGAGAGTTAGATTTGGGTGTGGTGTGTTCAATCTGCAATCTAAATAGCAATGTAAAAATAAAGCAGCCAGTATTTACCCTGCACAGAAACAAAATAACCCACCCAAATCTAACTCTCTCTGCAAATGTTATATCTGCCCACCCTGCAGTGCACATGGTTTTGCCCAACTGCTAACAAAATTCCTGCTGCAATCATCTCAGAATTACCCCCATAGAGTAATAATGTAATGTACAGACAAAAGAGAATGCTTTCTTGCAGCTATTAATGAATTCAAAATAGCATTTTCAATATAAATGGTAATTACATGCAAAAACACACACATATGTTCTCCATTTTAAAAAAAAAAGCAACAACAAATGGAAATTTTTTTTCCTCTAGTAGTCCAAATTAAAATGTGAAACAATGGGAATATATGAAACACCAATGCTTTACGTACTATCAACTGGAGGGTTCATTACAATATCAGCCAATCAGAAGTAGATTGGTAGTATTAGTCATTATCATCATCATCATCATCACTGCGCCATCCTACAAGAGATACATTTGCTAATAGGTATACAGTACCTGGGAATGTGTCCATGTTTTATTGTGTCCCAGTCCTGCCCTTAGTGTGCTCAGCTTGCCCCTGACCACCCCATTCTGTTCTCCAGACATAAGCAGATAAAAGTCATCAATAGGCAACAATATACCTATGGAAATGTTTGGAAATGTATATACAGTATCATACAAAAGATACCCTTAGAATGAGGAGAAAATACAACTAAAAGGGTAAAATTTGCACCTGGAAAAACCATGTTGCAATGCAAGCGATGCAAATGCTATTTTTTTTTTTTTTTTGCATGCTGGTAAAATTCTGGCTGCTATTGCATGTACCGCACAAATACTGGGCAGCTCTATTGTTACCATGTTGGGATGCATTTGAAATGATGCCCTCCCTCCAACATACAAACAGACAGCGTTGTGGTTTTGCCAAGGTGCAAAATGCACCCTATAGCTAGATTTATAAGGAACGCTGAGTTAGGAGCTACTGTAAATGTATTTTCCTAAAGTACGTTACTGCTCACTTCAGGGCTGATTCGGACTCAGAAACAATGCTAATGATCATGTAAGTTGACATTTTTTTTGCAACTGCACATCCATAAAACGTTGCATGGCACATGTGTCCCAGACCTGATCGCTAGCTAGCGTTTTTTTCAGCGCTGCTATCAGGTCAGAACTGCACATACGTATGCACCACAATGCGCAGGCGTATTGCACAGGTACAAAACGGATCACCGCTCAGCGTTGGGTTTGTGCGAAGAATACATTCGCACGGCCGATCGCAAGGATATTGACAGAAAGAAGCCGTTTGTGGGTGGCAACTGATCGTTTTCTGGGAGTGGTTGGAAAAATGCAGGCATGTCCAAGCGTTTGCAGGGAGGGTTCCTGACGTCAGTTCCGGTCCTGGACAAGCTGAAGTGATCGCAGCGGCTGAGTAAGTCCTGGGCTACTCAGAGACTGCACAAAATCTGTTCATACACATGCGTTCGCACACTTGCAAAGCAAAAATACACTCCCCTATGGGCGGCGACTATCTGTTCGCAGCAGTGCAAAAACCCCTAGTGAGCGATCAGGTCTGAATTAGGCCCATTGCCTTAGCACAGAGTCACAGGACCATTTTAGCCACAAGGACTCTGATATGTACGAGACTTTTCTTGGGCGGTGACTTAGAGGTTGCTATGGATACGCACAAATATATTCCTTCTTATGGGTTTGTTATTATGGGAATGTCGTGGGAATGTTGCAGGAGTGGTTTCGGATTCAGGAGTCTATTCATAAACAGTGAAAAGTGTGGAGAAGTGAGCTAGTGGAGAAGTTGCCCATGACAACCAATCAGTTGCTCTGTATAATTTTATAGAATGCAAATTATAAATGTTACTTCAATGCTGATTGGTCGCCATGGGCAACTTCTCCACTGGCTCACTTCTCCACACTTTTCACTGCTTCATGAATAGACCGCATAGGCGCTTAATAGCTTACTTGGAGTCCATACTCTGGGGGAAATGTACTAAGCCTTGGAGAAAGTTATAGTACCACCAATCAGCTCCTAACTGCCATGTTACAGGCTGTGTTTGATAAGGGACAGTTATAATAATACTAATAATAATAATAATAATAATAATTTTATTTATATAGCGCTCTTTCTTCAACAGGACTCAAGGCGCTTTACAGACATCAAAAACAATACACATAATACAGAAGATTTAGGTAATACAGTAATAGATAAGCCACGCAGACATAAAAGAAAACCTTAAGCACACAGAAAGCATAATGCATGATTGGTGTAGGCATTTTGGATAATAACTTCCAAGGGTTGTGTATTCCATCCTCACAAGGTACCAGGTGCAGCAGTTATCTTGGGCGCACTGCGTAGGATTACCCAGGGTGGAATAGTCTACCCCTAGAAGAGATGACACAAAATGGCGGTGAGTTCAGAGTCTTAAAGTTCAGAGTAGGTTTCCAACATAACCGCCAGGTCCGTGTATTTTTCATCCCATCCATGAGCATATCAGATGAGGCGGCCATGTTGGACTCACTTCGAAGATTACACCGTGGGAGGTGAGCCATACAAGGGCCCAGTGCATATATGGGAAAACTGACACTTGTGTACTTGTATGATGTACCCTGTATGTACAGTAGCACGCAATGGCAGGGTGAGTAATCAGTGGCGGTAAACACTACACGAAAAGCACACAGTGGGGTGGAAGAGAAAAAAAAGAAACAACAGGGGGGAAAAAACAATTGCAGGTGCTGTAACCAGTGGCAGAAGGAAAATTGGGATAACATTATTTTGATAAGATTATAGTATGGGTGGGTCTTAGGAGCCGATTGGTTGGTACTTTATTTCTCTTCACTTTATTACTCTCCAAGGCTTCGTACAGTACAACTCCCACCCTCTAAAAGATATTCTGCACCTAGTGTATGGCTGGTGTAAGTCCAGATGATTGCAACTGCAGCCATTCAAAGTGGGAGTCCCATCGCTTCCACATTTCATATGCACAGCTGTACAGTACATCAGAGGAAGGGCTGATAATAAATTAGAGTCAAGTCACAGGTGCGACTACAGCAAAAGATACTTATACAGTCACAGAGGTGTCTGACTCACAATCAGTCACAGAGGTGTCTGACTCACAATCAGTCACAGAGGTGTCTGACTCACAATCAGTCCCTTGGACAGTTGGGGACTAAAGGGTTATGTAGCATGTCTCTTGCTGTGTTAGGTTCTTAGCAATAATATGTGAATTGGATTTTACTTCCAATGATCTTTCTCTGAATAAGATCAATAATCCATTCCCCACCACCTTGCCCAGCCAACTTGATATTTGCCCATTTATATATCAGATGTGTAAATCCACAATTATGTTTTTAACCTATTTATCTGTGCCCTGTGCCCAGGGCTGGCAACAGAAATCTCGGGGCCCGGTACAGAGAGATATTTGGGGCCCCCTTAGATTATATATATATAAAAAATATATATTAAAGCGCAGCAGAGTTTGATGCACTATATAGCAAACTGTTAATAAATAGATTCATTTATCTATACACATATATAATGTGTATATCTCTTCTTCCTCCGCCCCACACACCACAGTGTCTGTCTCCCTCTCTCCTTCCCACACACACTACAGTCTGTCTCTCTCCAATGACTTCATGCTGCATTCCAAGTTCTCCCACCCCATCCCTGCCTTGTATCCCCTCACCAAGCCACTTTTACCTCGGGAGAGACCCACCTGCGCTGCACTCCCCAGTATACAGACCCAAACACCGCGCAGCAGGTACCATGTGGCCCTCACACCCCACCAGAAGATGCCGGCACAGGAATCCCAGCCAGCTGAGTGGCTGCCATGTCCTGTAACTGCCTGCAATAGAGCTGGACCCGGAACAGCAGTCGCTCACCATTACCGCACAGTCACTGTGTGTGAGAGGCTCCTGTCACTCTAAGGCTCCACCCACACCACCTACAGCTCGCTGCCCTATTTGGAAAAGACGGCTCACATCCCTGCCAAACACTAAGTGGCATATCCTTTGGGCCCCTCTGATTCTTGAGGCCCTGTACAGGTGTCCCCTATGACCCCCCCCCTGTCGCCGGCCCTGCCTGTGCCACCCAATAACATCACCCATCAACACACAAAATTCTGCTGTGTACTGCTCATTGTAAATGGCACCTAGCGTCTTCTCTGTATGGCATATTAATATCACGGTTAGTAGCATGCAGAAACCAATCACACATTTGCTTTCTGAGTTTATCCTAGAGGTATAGAAATTACTACTGATTATGACCTTCATTATAACCATTTATATTGCTTGTGCCAGAGATATGAGGGGAGAGTGTGTTGCTTATGTCTTTAAAAAGTTAGTTCATTATTTAACCGCAGTTAGTTGATTCTAGTGTCTCCTCTTTGCTAGTCACTTTATGATGAATGGATGAATTTGCCCTCTGTTTACAGCATGACTGGCAATATTTTTTCCATAGGTTCCTCCATAGTTCAGTGTACTGCCGGTGGCTTAGTCCCAAGATAACTGGGATGATAGCAGCACTTCCACTTCCCACACATGTAAGCGTAAGGACAATCCACAAACTGATTTCATATTTCTCCATGGCTAACACTGAGACCTGAAGAAGTGCTATGTAAGGAACCCAGCAGATGAGAAATGTCAAAGAGAAGATGGCGATGCATTTGGCAAATCTTAAGTCCATTTGGTGCTCTAGCTCTGTGGCTGCTTCCCGCTGCACTGAACGGTGGAGCTTCTTTATTTGATTCAGTTGTTTTCTGGCCACTGAGAGTAGTTTGACTGTAATGAAACTCATTGCCAGGATGGATGGGATGACAATGCCATAGGTCTCCAGGTAAATGTACTCATTTGTTAAGACTTGCTTATAAGAGCAGGTGTAGCTAGCATTCCAATTGTTCCATCCCAGCATGGGCAGGCAGGCAAATGCCAGTGGTAGTGTCCACGCCATGAACAAGGAGAATGGTACACAACGGTGGACCCAAATATTCCGGTAGTGCAAAGGATAAATAATGCACAAGTACTTCTCATAGTGTACCATTAACAAGTTAGCCAGGAAAGAAAGGAAAAAGAAATTAGGAGATATGAAAGCAAGAAAACACCCATAATACCCCAGATTTTTGTTGAATCTCATTCGGGGAATACAGGGTAGGAGCACCCCTGTAAAGAAGTCTGCAAATAGCAAGCTGAGGAAGAAGTAGTTGGCAGTGTTGTGCAGCTTCTTGTTGAATACAATTCCAATGATGATGAAGAGGTTGGAGAAGATGATGAAGGCTGAGAGAGGGCTGGACAGCAAGATGATGAGTTTCTCTTGGTCAAGCCCTGATGAATTCCCATGCTCATTTAACTCCATCCCTCAATGAGTCTATGACTCGGTCATGTCCTTAATTGAGCTCCTGGAAGCATTCTCACCCTGGATCGCAGCAGAGATGAAATTCTTCACCACGGTAATGAGTATTCCCACTGCGTAAAATAAAGATAAAGAATATGGTGTCATTACATTGTACTGGCACATTTTCCATCATTAAATATTAATATTAACACATTTTTCTGTTCTATTTCTATGGATCAAGATGTCAGAGACGATGGTCTGAATCAAATACAGATTATTAAACCTCTTTGGCAAAGTGACTCTGTTTCTAGAACTATTGTGTTTGGTGCATAATCACAGCTGTGGATAGCATGTCTTCAGATGACCATGTCTACTGCAACAGTGCAGCAGATATTGGGCAATCACTTTTGGTCTCAAAACTGATAAAAAAAAAAAATCTAGTAGCTCATTATTGGGAATGTGGTAAAACATTATAGATAGATCACCACAGACAGATAGGTCTACGTGTGCAGTCAGGGGTGTAACATGCTTACTACCAACATTTTAAAGGAGTCTGGTGATATGTTGCTAACCCCCTCACAAGCTGCTGCTATTCTTTTCTGTGCAGCGAGGGGCCAGCAATGCAGATGGAAGAGCACCGCAGGGCACCCACATCTCTGAGGCTCACATTCATGGACCTCTGTGACAGCTATACTTCCACGCCTTTCTGCAGTCACCTTCTGGCCTTCTTTTTGCTGGACCGTCAACATGGACTCTACATATTTGTGGTTATAAGCTCTCAATTGGGGATGTTACTGGAAAGTTTGGGTGTGATCAGGGATTCTGATTTTTTACTTTAGGTGGTAACCGTATAATGACAAATGGTATCCTGGATTTTTGCTCAGATATATGGAAATAATCTATTGCATTAGCCAGGAATATGTATTAATATTGTTTGTATTCATTTAAGTGAACTTGTGACATATGTTTATCAAAGTTTAGCTTATTAGGTCACAGTGGACCTGGGACACCTCATACCTCATGCTGAACATACCAGTGACTCCATCTGACAGTTGTTCCAGATATCTTCTAATCTGTATCATAAACAGTCTATTTTTCTAGCTTTAGGCATCAATGTTTTTGCGTTGCTTACTGCACATCTTTTATATGGAGCAAGATGAGGTTGTCTAATATGTAGGGCTGAGAGTAAAATCTGTTTCTGAGCATTATGTTTACGAGGTTTTGCCTGGTCACAAATGACTGTTTTAGAAAACTATAGCAACTGTCACTTTATGGTCAGGGATCGCTTCAGAGTCATAAAAATGCTTCCAAATTCTCTTCCTTATGGAGGCGTTGGAGCCAAACAGCATAAACATCCGCACAGAGAATGGACTTTTATAGCTGCTTCTCAATGAAGCAGAATTCAATTATATTGTTAAAGTCAGCAAACAGTAAGTGGAAACTGCAATCAAGGAGCACAGAGCATGTTCACTGAGGTGTATCCGCAGATACTGTCTGTCTGTCTATCTATCTATCTATCTATCTATCTATCTATCTATCCTACCTATTTAGAAATGCAAGCAAAATGAGGGTGTGATGTTCTTCTGGGACTAGCCAGGTATTTTCTCTGCGAACAATGGCCCTCATTCCGAGTTGATCGCACGCTGCCGATTTGTGCAGCGCAGCGATCAGGTTACTACTGCGCATGTTAAGCACTGCATAACGCACGCGCGTCGTACGAGTACAAACAGCATTGTTGCTGTGCAATGCTTCTAGCGACGATTCCATTCACACAGCCGTTTGCAAGGAGATTGACAGAAAGAGGGCGTTTATGGGTGTTAACTGACCGTTTTCTGGGAGTGGTAGGGAAAATGCAGGCATGTCCAGGCATCTGCAGCAGTGGCAAACGCAGGATTTGCATGGGGGGGTTTCCAGAACTGGGCGGAGCCAATCACGGGGGTGGGGACTGAGGTGACCCAGTATATGCTGGGTCCGTAAAACTAGTGTGTCTGTGTGTGTGTGTGTATATATATATATATATATATATCTACACATATATATGCTTGTGCCATTATGCCACAGTTTACACTGCACCACTGGCTGTTGGAGTGATGCAGGTCATTGATTAAGTGGATGCATTAAAATCATTTATACTAAAGTCCTGGAGTGCCATGTCCTGTCTTGGACATTTGTTTGTTCTGACTCTTCTACATATATATATATATATACACATATATCTACACACACATATATATATATATATATATACACATACATACATACATACACACACACACATACATATACACGGGTGGTCTTCAGTATGCCGGCGGTCGGGCTCCCGGCGACCAGCATACCGGCGCCGGGAGCCTGACCGCCGGCATACCGACACTTATTCTCCCTCATGGGGGTCCACGACCCCCCTGGAGGGAGAATAGAATAGTGTGGGGCGCGTAGCGCGGCGAGAGCAGCGAGCCCGCAAGGGGCTCATTTGCGCTCGCCACACTGTTGGTAAGCCGGCGGCCGGCCTCCCGGCGCCGGTATGCTTGTCGCCGGGAGATCGTAGTGAACCCATATACACATATACATAGCATATTAAACATGCATACATATATATATATATATATATATACACACACATACAGTACACATATATATATACACATGTATATATATATATCATATGTGTGTGTGTGTTTATATGTATGTATGTATGTATATACATGTGTATATATGTAGGCACATGGATATATATGTACTATAATTAAAATAAAGTAAACTTTTATTGCACTTGCAAGTGCCACCAGGAAGACAGCAGGCTGCAGAGGACGCTAGACAGTCATTAATAATACTCATGCAGCTAAAAAATAAAAAAACATTTTTATTTTTTATTTTTTTTAAGTGGAGGGGGGTTTCTGGGTACTCGGAAACCCCCCCTGGGTGCGCCACTGATCTGCAGGGCAGGTGTCTGACGTCAATTCCGGGACCGGACAGGCTGAAGTGATCGCAAGGTCTCAGTAAGTTCAGACCTACTCAGAAACTGCAAAAAACTTTTTCGTCCCACTCGGCTACACATGCGATCGCACACTTGCAAAGCAATAATACACTCCCACGTGGGCGGCGACTATGTGTTTGCACGGCTGCAAAAAGTAGCTAGCGAGCGATCAACTCGGAATGAGGACCACTACCCTGAGAAGTGCGGTCAGAGGATTCACAGGGACAGAGCTTTCTCGCAAGCTCTGTCCCTGCATGCAACATTTAATAAATCCTTGCTATGTATTCAAATGTGAATTTGAGCTAATTTATCACATCCCATCCACATCTGAGATGCAGATTGTAATAAATATGCTTTTTAGGATTAGAGATGGGCACTGAACCCAGTGTTTTGGGTTTGGATCTGGATTCATTTTCATGTTTTAGAAAACCACCCTCATCTGTTTTGGCTTTGGATCTGTATTTTTTGAATGCTAAATACAGCTAAAATCATGTAATTAGGGCTTGTTTTTGTTTCTACAGTATTATTAACCTCAATAACATTAATTTACAGTCATTTCCAGTAAATTTTGCTGACCTCACAGCTGACAACATTGCTCACCAACACAGGCCAAAGGCTGGCTGACTAAACTAAGCAACAGAGCAATGGCACAAACACACGGCAGTTATTTCTGTTTATAAATGTTTTGCAAATCAGTAATGTGTTAGCGCTATAACCAAAAAATATGTCTATGCAAAACAGACTGTCCCCAATACCCAGCAAAAATATAGACCACTATGAAAAGAAAAATAGTGCAAGATGTATTTGTCTTTGGGCCCTCCCATCCCTATGTTGTGTATTAAAAAGGACATGCAGAGTTTAACAAACCAAGCCACTGGCGTAACTACAGCCACTGTTGAGGCTGGGAGGCTCTAGGCTTGGGGGCGCGCAGCAGATTTCCATGCGGGCTAGCCGTCCGCATGTAAATCTGTTAATGTCCCTCCTAAAGTGACCACCGCCTTGGAGGAGACAGAGGTCATACTTCACCTCCAGCGCCTCACTTCCTTGTCCTTGCGCAATGCTGCAGCGTTACTCAGAAGTGCCAGGAGCGCTCAGCGCTGGAGGTGGTACCAACACTTTACACCCCTGACAACAATCATTACACCCCCAGATCATGAAACACCTGGCAACAAACATTACACTCCTGGCAATGAGCATGACACCCAGAGTATGAAACCCCTGGCCAGAGCCAGATTAAGGTCCACATGGGTCTGGAGCTGAAATGTATGAAGGGCCTATTGTATGCTACCATAGGTGGTGTGACCAGCACCGTGGGGATGTGACTACTGAATTGGGGTGTGGTCAGTACCATGGGATATGGCTAGCACAATGGAGTACACACTAGCCATCACCTACCGTCAACCATTTCAGTATACGTATATAATATTTATATGTATAGATAAATATATGTGCCACATGTTGAATCATGGATATATTAACCTCCCGAGCGCCCGCAGGATGCTGTGGTTGGGTGGGTTTGGGCTCTCCCATTGCTGTAAACGGGTCCTGGATCAGATGACTCGGGTTACCTGTTTACACTGCCCCTCAACATGGGTCCTACCTATGTTCAACCCTGCTTGAATCCCAGGTTGAATTTTATATTTTTGAGCCATTTACACTGAGGCTTGACCCGGGTCTACCTGCCAATAACCCCGGGATTTTGAGGTGGTGTAAAAGGAGTATTAGAGGTGATGATTGGATGGCCCTGGCTGAGAGTTGAGATATCCATGATTTAATTTCTATTTATATCCAAAAGTTTCAATTAAACCACCAAATCTATGCAAATATCGCCGTCCTACTGCCACCAAAACTACCTTTACCCTTTTCTTACCCCAGAGATATTCAACATGTGGCATACTGAAGATGCTAAAATGATCACCATCAGATTTTTTAGTATTACCCCCAAAACTTTTCATGACACCGATACACATTATGCCACATTGTAGTGCTCCCAATACACATTATAGTGTTCCCCGATAGACATTATGCCACATTGTAGTGTTCCCCAATACACATTATGCCACATTGTCATGTTCCCTGATACACATTATGCCACATTGTAGTGCCCGATATATATTATGCCAAATTGTAGTGTTCCCCGATACACATTATGCCACATTGTAGTGTTCCCCGATACACATTATGCCACATTGTAGTGCTTCCGATACACATTATGCCACATTGTCATGTTCCCGATACACATTATGCCACATTGTAGTGCTCCCGATACACATTTTGCTACATTGTGGTATTCCCCGATACACATCATGCCACATTGTCGTGTTCCCCAAAACACATTATGCCACACTCTGGAGCTCCCAATACACATTATGCAACATTGCAGTGCTCCCGATACACATTATGCACATTGTCGTGTTCCCCAAAACACATTATGCCACACTGTGGTGCTTCCAATACACATTATGTCACATTGTAGTGTTCCCCTGATACACATTATGCCACATTGCAGTGCTCCCGATACACATTATGCAACATTGCAGTGCTCCTGATACACATTATGCAACATTGCAGTGCTCCCGATACACATTATGCAACATTGCAGTGCTCCCGAAACACACTATGCCACATTGCAGTGCTCCCTGATACACTTTATGCCACATTGCAGTGCTCCCTGAAACACTTTATGCCACATTGCAATGCTCCCGATACACATTATGCCACATTGCAATGCTCCCAATACACATTATGCCACACTGCAGTGCTCCCGATACACATTATGCCACATTGTGGTGCTCACAATACACATTATGCCACATTGTAGTGCTCATGATACACATTATGCCAGATTGTAGATGGAGCTGTGATGGTTGCGGGGACAGGGATGGGTAGAAGAGGGGATGGGGCTATCCAGATAAGGGACAGAGCAGAGGGGTGCATGTGGTGATTGAGGTGATCTAGTGGCTAAACACACACACCTATATATTTTATATATATATATATATATACACACACACATACAGTATATATATATATATATATATATATATATTCACACACACACACACACACACACACACACACACACACACACAAAAGAAAACCACAGCACTCACCACCTCAGAAGCGGGGCACACCAATGCACTTACCACTCATAGGGTGGGGTGCATGTAACACAGCACTGGCCACCCTGGAAGTGGGGTACACAACTGCACTTACCACTCATAGGGTGAGGTGCATGTAGCCCATGGCCACATCACTCAAATACATTAAGGTTGGGTACCTTGGCGATCAGTTTGCAGGCTTCTGTGCATTAGCCAATCCACTAACAAAACCCCCATTATTTATTTATTGAAGTGTTGAGGATAAGTGAGCTGACTTGGGTGAGTGCTGGGTTCTCTGTTTGTATGTATATGTATATATATATATATATATATATATACACACATATATATATATAATGTAGGAAACATACACAAATATGTGAAAATTTTTTCTTATGGTGCTTGCATACCTTGCATAGCATCTCCGTTAAGTAGACAGCAGTACTGAGTAGCAGTCAGGTACAGCCATCCAGCTGGCCAGTGCACTGCAGCAGCCTTCACAGAGCTGAGTTTTTGCTCTGCTGCTTATGGGTGAGCTGGTGGGGGTGACACCCAGGAGACATAACAAACCGTAGAGGAGGCACCGAGACATCAGGCGCAGTGAGGGCTAGTGAAGTGCCGGCATGTAATGTCTGGTGTGTTTGAATTGCTGGGTGCTGCCAGTGGGAGGGGAGTTGGAAGCGGATTCTGGGCATTCAGTGGCTTGGGCCTCAGACGGCACCTGGCAGAATGCGTAGCAGAAAGAATCATTCTGTCTAAACCAGCAGAGCCGATGCTGAGGACTTATTTTAATGGGGGGGGGGGGGGAGCTGGAACTGCAGCTCCACCTGCCCCATTGTTAATTCGGTCCTGTCCTTGGCAATGAGAATTACACCCCCAGAGCGTGAAACCCCTGGCAATGAGCATTACACCCCTAGCAATGAGCATGACACCAGGGCATGAAACCCCTGGCAACATGCATTACACCCAGAACATGAAACCCCTGGTAACCAGCATGACACCCAGCACATGAAACCCCTGGCAATGAGCACAACACCCCTGGCAATGAGCATGACACCCAGAGCATGAAACCCCTGGCAATGAGCATGGAACCCAGAGCATGAAAACCCTGGCAACAAGCATGGAACACAGAGCATGAAACCCTTGGCAATGAGCATAACACCTAGAGCATGAAACCCCTGGCAATGAGCATGGAACCCAGAGCATGAAACCCCTGGCAATGTGCAGGTAATTTAAAAGTAAATAGAAGCCTTACTATGGGATCTAATGTGTCGGGCATTGTGGTGTGTGGCATAATGTATCAAAGGCATTATGGTGTGTGGCATAATGTATCAAGGGCATTGTGGTGTGTTATATAATGTGTCAGGGGCATTGTGGTGTGTGGCATAATGTGTAAAAGGCATTATGGTGTATGGCATACTGTATCATATGTATTGCGGTGTGTGGTATAATGTGTCAGGGGTATTGTGTCTGGCATAATGTGTAACAAACATTACGGTGTGTGGCATAATATGTCAGGGGCATTAAGGTGTGTGGCATATTGTGTAATGGGCATTACGGTGTGTTGCATAATGTGTAAGGGGCATTACAGTGTGTGGTATAATGTGTAATGGACATTGAGGTATGTGGCATAATGTGTAAGGGCCATTACTATAAGGAGGAAAAATTACAAAAATGTAAGGGGCATGAATCAGGATTTTTTTTTTCCTGTGTTGGCTGTGTCTGGGCATGCACGTTTCAAAACTGGGGTATAAGGTAGTCTTTTCCTGCAATGCCATGTCCCTTGCAGTGAGACCAAGCCTCTTGCAATGAGGCCACAACCCCTTTTTGGAGAAGCACGTGTTAATCCTTTATTTACACCACCGAACCAAGCTTTTCAGTGACAGGGACTGTAACTTTTATGGCTAAAGTGCTTGGTTTATTTTAGGCCCCCCCCCCCCCCCCCCCCCCCCCCCCCCAAACCGATTTTTGTAAGGTCTACCTCCAATCATTAATGAGGAGGTTGATGATGAGGGTTTTGGTGGTGGAGATTGCATGTGCTGATCCAAACTGCTGGTAGCTGATACTGGACTGCTTGTTACTATTTTACAAATTATTATAATTTTGTAAAATAAATTTCACAAACTCGCTGCAAATGATGTAACATGGAGGAGGTGCTTAGATGGTTAACATCCCTACCAAAAATGGTACAGATGCCTTCACAAATGTTGTCAGGATTTGGGTAAAAATAATTCCACACACAAGAATTGGCTTATTTGGTCTTATTCCCAGGCATGACAATCACCTTTTTATCACTGGCAAGAACTGCTGCCACTAGTGGCTGATTTACAAAAAACAACATCCTCATCACCAACATCCTAATCAGCATCAGATTGTACACAAATCTCCTCTCAGCCTGTTGCACTTCCACACTAGCATCCTCAATTTTTATTATGTCATTATCACCATGTTTACCTGTACTGCTCATCCCCACATTTGCAGAGAGAGCAGACATCAGAGTATCAGACATGTCAGGCTCACACATAGCTAACATGGACTCAGGCTACTGTCCTCAGGGATTTGTGACATTTCTGAACCCCCAGTTTGTTATTCAGACTTTTATGCAAACATTTTTTATGCACTGATTTCCTTGTTTTATATTTTACACCTCTTCTAGGGCCTAATTCAGACCTGATCATAGCAGCAACTTTGTTAGCAGATGGGCAAAACCATGTGCACTGCAGGGGGGCAGATATATCATGTGCATAGAGAGTTAAGGGCCCCATACACTAGAGCGATTTGCCCGATTTGGGCATTTGGCCCAATATATTGAGAGAAACCTGGCATTTTTTAGATGTCTCCGGGCCGATCCAATCCGATGCGAGTTCCCATGAGCATCGAATTGGATCCTCCAGATTGAATGTGCTTCACACCCAAATCTAACTCTCACTGCACATGTTATATCTACCCCCCCCCCCCCTTGCAGTGCACATGGGCCCTCATTCCGAGTTGTTCGCTCGGTAAAAATCTTCGCATCGCAGCGATTTTCCGCTTAATGCGCATGCGCAATGTTCGCACTGCGACTGCGCCGAGTAAATTTGCTATGCAGTTAGGAATTTTACTCACGGCTTTTTCATCGTTCTGGCGATCGTAATGTGATTGACAGGAAATGGGTGTTACTGGGCGGAAACAGGCCGTTTTATGGGCGTGTGGGAAAAAACGCTACCGTTTCCGGAAAAAACGCAGGAGTGGCCGGAGAAATGGAGGAGTGTCTGGGCGAACGCTGGGTGTGTTTGTGACGTCAAACCGGAAACGACAAGCAGTGAAATGATCGCAGATGCCGAGTTAGTCTGGAGCTACTCAGAAACTGCTACGAGGTGTGTAATCGCAATATTGCGAATATATCGTTCGCAATTTTAAGATGCTAAGATTCACTCCCAGTAGGCGGCGGCTTAGCATGAGCAAATCTGCTAAAATCCGCTTGCGAGCGACCAACTCGGAATGACCTCCATGGTTTTGGCCATCTGCTAACAAAGTTGCTGTTATGATCAGGTCTTAATTAGGCCCCTAGACTCTAAGGGTGCCCACACACTGAGCGATTTAAGGGCCGAATTGGCTGAAAACTATACATCATGACGATACATAGTTTACAAAATTGCAAATCATTCATTGTACATGAACGATAATGATCTGATGCATGTTCCTGTTGCATCGTTTGATACACAGTCCTGTGGGTTCAGTATTGTCAACAACAGCATGCTCCTGGAAGTGGCCGCTCCTCAGATCTTAAGATGTATCTTAAGATCTATCTTATGGTGCCCATACACTTGTGAGATAATCAGTGCTAACCTTCGATTTTGACCGCATCTGTGAGAGAAATCGAAGGATTGTATGCACATTTTAGGTACCTTTCGATGGGATGCGCAGGCACGCCGGTCGAATCTCGCATCTCAAGATAGTATGTGCTGCACTTAATATTTATCGAATTACAGTGTGATTGCATGTGTTTTGTAAAACACATGCTATATATCGCACTGCGATGTGCGATGGGCACCCACAGGGAGTGGACGGAGGCCGCTCCCACTCGACGGTGACGTGCCCATCACGTGATTACCATGCGATCTATCGCATGATTGCATGGTAATCACGATATCGCGTCGCGGAGCATTGCACAAGTGTATGGGCACCTATTTGTATGCACTATATTGTCTGTCCAGGAGTACCGGGGAGCTGCCGGGGGAGTTGAAGGGAAATCGCCAACGATATTGAATCATTTGCGAATCGCTCAGTGTGTGGGCAACTTTAAGCAGAAGGTGTTGCATCATCATGTGAGGTTACAGAAGAAGATGCCTTACTGGCAGCAACCATCACTTGCAAGTAAAGGCCAAGACCTAAGCCATTCCTTGCCACTGCGTGTGTTGTATGGCATGTTGCCAATTTTCTGTTTATCATCAGTAAATGTTCCCTTTATTAGAGGTTTAGTTTTTTCTTTAACATTGTGACATATTGTTTTGATTTCAGTTGCCCTGACTTAAACCCTCTATAACCTTGAGCACTGGCTTTAGTAGATGTTGAAGAACTAGTATCATCATGACTGGCAGCAGCCACAGCACTAATACTTGGTTGCTGCTCTTCTATCGTGATCCATATAGACTCACGCGCTTATATTATTAACATAGTGCCACTACATGGTTCTGAACACACTCAAGTCTTAGGGATAAAAAATATTTTTTTTATGTTTGTTAACAAATGACAACAACTTCACACTGCAACTCATAGCGCTTATATTATTAATGTTGGGGCATGGTACCTACTGATCATTATTGTAACACAGTGCCACTGCCTGGTCCTGAACACACATGTTTGTTCTTGTTTTATTTTTTACAGACAATTTTGACTCACTGTGCTTATTGTAATGGTGGCAGACTGTCACCTAATGAACATTATTTTTTGACAGTTTTATTTAAATTTCTTTATACGGTGCTGCTCCACACAGCCCTTCACAGTCTGACACAGCCACAGCAGTATAGTGTCACGATGGTGCTTACACCCCACAGCCCTTCACAGTCTTATACAGCCACAGTAGTGCTTGCACCCCACAGCCCTTCACTGACACAGTCCTTAATGCCAGAGCCGTAACTATGTGTGTGCCAGGTGTGCCTGGCACACAGCGCAGTCGCCCTAAGGGTGCAACGGCCAGCATTCTATGTCAGCGGCTTGTAATGAGTCACATTGACTCATTACAAGCCGCATGTGCTGTGTGCGCCGCAACGGAGGAGAAGAGGAGCAGCTCCGGAGGCAGGGGAGGAGGAGGAGGAGGAGGAAGGAGGGGGACTGGAGCCGCAGCAGCGCTATGTAATTGGTAACGGCACCACTGCAGCTGTCCCTCTCCTTCTGCATTGGCTGGCCAGTGCTGCTGTGAATGCTGGGATGCACTTCCCTCATCCCAGCATTCACAGCAGCGGCGGGCAGCCAATACGGAAGGAGAGGGATAGCTGCAGCGTGTCACACTCGCAGCGCTGCGGCTGCCGCGCTTACCGCTCCGGGTGCGGTGGGTCTCCCGGCGG
This sequence comes from Pseudophryne corroboree, assembly GCF_028390025.1. Taxonomy (NCBI): domain Eukaryota; kingdom Metazoa; phylum Chordata; class Amphibia; order Anura; family Myobatrachidae; genus Pseudophryne; species Pseudophryne corroboree. The sequence goes on along the minus strand of NC_086450.1, from coordinate 196,865,093 downwards.
TCGTCGCCCCCGGTGGGCTCCGGGTCATCGCGTCTTGCTGGCGCTGCCTCCGTCGGGTTCCCGGGGTGTGGGCGCCATCATTGCGCCCGGCATCCACGAGAGCGAGGTGAGCGGGTGACGTCCTCGGCCCCTTCCGCCAATCGGGAGAGGGCGGGAAGTTTAAAGGCAGACGCCGTACAGAGCCCCGGTGCCTGAGTATCGTCTTTCCAATGATCACCAGTGCTAGCAGCGTTCAGCGTGTTCTCAAGCTGAACGTCTCCTGTGTTCCAGCGTTGCAGAGTATCTTTCAGTGGGACATTCCCTGTGCTACCAGCATTACAGAGTATCTTTCAGTGGGACATTCCCTGTGCTACCAGCGTTACAGAGTATCTCTCAGTGGGACATTCCCTGTGCTACCAGCGTTACAGTGTATCACTCAGTGGAACCTTCCCCGTGCTACCAGCGTTACAGTGTATCACTCAGTGGAACCTTCCCTGTGCTACCAGCGTTACAGTGTATCACTCAGTGGAGCCTTCCCTGTGCTACCAGCGTTACAGTGTATCACTCAGTAGAACCTTCCCCGTGCTACCAGCGTTACAGTTTATCACTCAGTGGAACCTTCCCTGTGCTACCAGCGTTACAGTGCAGTGCCGTAACTAGGCATTTTAGCGCTGTGTGCAAGAAACGACAGTGGCGCGCGCCCCCCCCCCCCATGTAAGATAGGGGCAGTGCGCGCCGTAGGCACGCATAAAATTTCTAGGGGCGTGGCTTCACGGGGAAGAGGCGTGGCCACAAAATAATAACAATTCATACTACGGTGCACAGTAGTCTACATTATTCAAATTACGCTGCACAGTAGCGCCACTACACCAGGTAGAGCCCCTTTTATATATTACAGCAGACAGTGTCCCCCTTTTTACACATTGCGGCAGCCAGTCCCCCTTTTTACACATTGCGGCAGCCAGTCTCCCTTTTTACACATTGCGGCAGCCAGGACCCTTTCTTACACATTGCGGCAGCCAGGCCCCCTTTTTACACATTGTGGCAGATAGACCCTTTTTTTACACATTGCGGCAGCCAGTCCCCCTTTTTACACATTGCGGCAGATAGACCCTTTTTACACATTGCGGCAGCCAGTCCCCCTTTTTACACATTACAGCAGCCAGTCTCCCTTTTAACACATTGCGGCAGCCGGTCCTTCTTTTTACACATTGCGGCAGACAGCGTCCCTTTTTTACAATTACAGCAGACAGCGTCCCCGTTTTTACACATTACGGCAGACGGTGTCCCCTTTATACACATTGCGGCAGCCAGTCCCCCTTTTTACACATTATGGCAGCCAGTCCCCCTTTTTACACATTGCGGCAGATAGACCCTTTTTACACATTGCGGCAGCCAGTCCCATTTTACACATTGCGGCAGCCAGGACCCCATTTTACACATTGCGGCAGCCAGTCCCCATTTTTTACACATTGCGGCAGCCAGTCCCATTTTTTACACATTGCGGCAGCCAGTCCCATTTTACACATTGCGGCAGCCAGTCCCATTTTTTACACATTGCGGCAGGCGGTGTCCGAGAGAGAGACAGAGAGAGAGACAGAGAGAGAGAGAGGGGGGGGGGGGAATATACTTACCTTCTCCCCGCTGACAGGCTCCTCGTGCTGCTCCCTCGGTGCAAGCAGTGAGATGAGAAGGAGGGAGGGGGAGCAGGGAGCCGCAGCAGCGCTATGTTATTGGTAGTAAGCGCCGCTGCAGCATCCCCCTCTCCTTCCGTATTGGCTGCCGGGCAGCCAATACGGAAGGAGAGGGGGATGCTGCAGCAGTGCTTACTACCAATAACATAGCGCTGCTGCGGCTCCCTGCTCCCCCTCCCTCCTCCTTCTCCGCTGCCTCCGGCGCTGATGTCTTCTAGCTTCACAGCGCGGCGCAGAGACTTAGAGGCGGCATGTAATGAGTCAATTTGACTCATTACATGCCGCTGGCCGTGCGCCCCCAGGGCAACTGCGCTGTGTGCCAAGCCCCCTTGGCACACACGTAGTTACGGCTCTGTTACAGTATATCACTCAGTGAGACATTCTCTGCGTTACCAGCGTTACAGTGTATCTCTCAGAGGGACACCTCCTGTGCTTCCAATATTACAGGGTATCCCTAAGTGGAACGCCTCTCAAACTTCCAGAGTTACACTGAATCTCAAATCCTCATTCATTTCTTCAACATCGCTCACAAGTTCTTCATTCTTCTGTGTGCTTCAACATCGTTCTCAAATCCTCATTCATTTCTTCAACATCGCTCACAAGTTCTTCATTCTTCTGTGTACTTCAGCATCGCCCCCAAGCCTTGGCCACAACTAATTCTTTAGCATTACACGTCGGTTACAACGGCTAAGTTCTACATGAGGAAAACCTACATCCGGCCATCCCTGCTCCGGCCCAGCTGTGGTTCCTCTTCCCTATCATCGGAAGAACCCCCGAGTTCTCAACACTCCCAACCCAGGTCAGTGACACAGCGGCACCACCACCAATTACACTGCGCTGCTGCAGCTCCCGAATCCCCCTCCCTCCTCCTTCTCCCCTGCCCAGGATCTGACTGACTGCCTGCACAGAGGAGCCTGACTGCCTGAGCCAGCGGTGAGAGATGGTATCTATCTATCTATCTATCTATCTATCTAGTCTGCCGTACTGTGTAAAAATGGATACTGTCTGCCATACTGTGTAAAAAGGTGGACGCTGCCTGCCGTAATGTGTAAAAAGGAGGACGCTGTCTGCCATAATGTGTAAAAAGGGGGATGCTTTCTGCCGTAATGTGTAAAAAGAGGGATGCTGTCTGCCGTAATGTGTAAATAGGGGTACGCTGTCTGCCGTAATGTGTAAAAAGGGAACGCTGTCTGCGATAATGTGTAAAAAGGGGACGCTGACTGTCGTACTGTGTAAAAAGGGGGAGGCTGTCTGCCGTAATGTGTAAAAAGGGGGACTGGTTGCCGTAATGTGTAAAAAGGGGGACTGGCTGCCGTAATGTGTAAAAAGGGGGAATGGCTGCCATAGTGTGGAAAAAGGGGGAATGGCTGCCATAATGTGTAAAAAGGAGGACTGTCTGCCGTAATGTGTAAAAAGGGCACGCTGTCTGCCGTAATGTGTAAAAAGGGCACGCTGTCTGCCGTAATGTGTAAAAAGGGGGACTGGCTGCCGTAATGTGTAAAAAGGGGGACGCTGTCTGCCGTAATGTGTAAAAAGGGCACGCTGTCTGCCGTAATGTGTAAAAAGGGCACGCTGTCTGCTGTAATGTGTAAAAAGGGGGACTGGCTGCCGTAATGTGTAAAAAGGGCACGCTGTCTGCCGTAATGTGTAAAAAGGGCACGCTGTCTGCCGTAATGTGTAAAAAGGGCACGCTGTCTGCCGTAATGTGTAAAAAGGGGGACTGGCTGCCGTAATGTGTAAAAAGGGGTACTGGCTGTCGTAATGTGTAAAAAGGGGGACTATCTGCCATAATGTGTAAAAGGGGCTCTACCTGGTGTAGTGGCGCTACTGTGCGGCGTAATTTGAATAATGGAGACTACTGTGCACCGTAGTATGAATTGGTATTATTTTGTGGCCACACCCCTTCCCCATGAAGCCATGCCCCTATATTTTTGGCGCGCGCCTCCGGTGCGCATTGCCCCAGTTTTACATAAGGGGGGGCAATGCCGTTTCTTGCACACAGTGCTAAAATACCTAGTTACGGCACTGCTTAATGATGCAGCTCATAGCCCTTCACAGTCTGAACAGCCACAGCAGTAGTGCCACAGTAGTGCTGGCATCCCTGGTTCCCACAGCCTTTTGCCAACACAGTCTCAGTGTTGCAGTCAACAGCCCTTCACACTCTGACACAGCCACAGTAGTGCTTGCAGCCCACAGACTGAATCACCACAGTAGGGACGGTTCTAGAATCCAAAACACATGACATCTAATGCCGGGAAGATTACATTTAGCCTAGTTTTGGAATCCGAGCTTGGCTGGAAAGCCCAAGCCGGGTGTCGGATTCATTTAGAACCATGATGTACAGGTTCAGTATTCTGAAAACCAGACTCACATATCTCTATTTAGGATATACTAAATCTTGTCTGACACCCATATTTAACAAGCCCTGTGGAGTACAATAGACAAAGGGTAATATTTAGCAATATGTTTTTTTACTAAAATAATGTCAAAATAGTTGTTTTCACACTCTTTTCACATTATTTTAGTATCGCCTAAATCTATCAAAGGGCTTTGGGAGGAGTTTTTGGGAAGAAATTTCTCCAAGCCCTTAAATTTGCATTCTTTTAGTAAGCAGATCACATTTCCCATACTTGTAATGGGAAATGTAATGTGTTTCAGATTTACTAAAGGTAAATTGAAAAATAATACCAGAGGGACCCTTGCCATAATGAAATCTTAAAATGGTGTTATGCAAGATTCCCTCCATTTCCCTACTCCTGCTCTGCCCTTCCTGCATGATGACAGCAGAGCAGAACCTGAATCCGGTTTCTGTGTAGAATTAGCGAGTGGTGTTCCCAGGTGCAACAATATGGTCTGCCCCCCCCACCCCGCCTCCTGGGTCTATCCAACGCCAATCCCCCCTACGCCTCACCAGCACCATTCTCCAGCGTTTCACCGATGTCATTCCTACTGCATCTCTCCAGCATCATTCCCCCTGCTCCCCACCAGTGTCATTCTCCCCACATATCACCAATGTCATTCCTCCAGCTTCTCATCAACATAATTCCCCCTTCTCCTCACCAGCACAATTCCCCCCATGTCTTGCCATCATTCACCCTACATCTCTCCAGCCCCACTCTCCCCTACTCCTCACCAACCCCAGAGCCATTTCCTGTTTCTCACCAACATCATTACCCCTGCGTCTCTTCAGCGCCATTCTCTCCATGTCTCAAACACATCATTCCCCTGGGTCTCTCAAGCACCATCTCTCCTATTCCCCAGCACTATTCCCTAGTCTCACCAATATCATTCCCGCTGCATCTCGCCAATGTCATTATCCCTATGTCACTCCAGCTCACCCCTTGTCTTTTCAGCACCAGCAAATGACCAAGTCCCTTTATGTATATTTATTGATTTACTTCCCCATTGCCCTACACTTGTACAATTATTGAATTACTACCCCCGTGCCCTCCACACTTTATGTATAGTTATTGCCCCCATGCCCCTCCCCCACAATTTATGTATAATTATTGAATTACTGCCCCCATGCCCCCACATACACTTTATGTATAACTATTGAATTTCTGCCCCTGTGACTCCCCCCCCACTTTATGTAAAATTATTGAATTACTGCCCCCATGCCCCCACATACACTTTATGTATAATTATTGAATTACTGCCCCTGTGACTCCCCCCCCCCCCCCCACTTTATGTATAATTATTGAATTACTGCCCCTGTGACTCCCCCCCCCCCCCCACTTTATGTATATTTATGGAATTACTGCCCCTGTGCCCCCCACTATATGTATAATTATTGAACCGTTAAGCCACAGTTACTGTCCCCCTGACCACCCGCCAAACTCTACCATTATATTTGTTACTAACCTGCTGTTATTGACCACAGTGCTGACAGGCCAGTTTCTATTAGTGCTGCGGTTTGGTCAGTGTGAGGATATTCCACTGAATAAAGGTGTGTACACACGGTGCGATATAACTTTGTGATTTTGACTATTTTGTCAAAATCGCAAGGCGAGTTAGCACATATTGCACCATGTGTACACAGTTTGCGATACCGGTGTGTGGTCCCGCGGGGTCAGTATCACAAGGTTAGATAGACTGTGCATGCAAGTCAGTTTTGACTATCTAGTACTAAAGTATAGTTAAAATCGGGTATAGCGAAAATCACAAGCACACATAGTCAATATCGCATAGTCAAAATCGAAGATAGCCAAAATCTCACCGTGTGCATGCACCTTAAGTGTCCTGATGAGTAGGTTCCCAATATGGCATCAGACAGTCTGATACCGGTCTGCTTCCTACATAGCAGTAATCTTTGGCACGTATCGGTACTTTCCGGCATACACCATGATCAGACCTGAATGAGGTTTCCTGTGTCTAGCTAGTGCACTTTGGAAGCCGCAGGAGATTAACATTCGTAGCTTCTTAATCACAACCTATTACATCCGTAGAGTTACTATGCAAACTCGACAAATACGTGCTGCGTGTTTCAGAGTTTAATCTTCCCTAAATCTCACACCCTATTACATTTACCCCATGTCTTAATTGTTAATAGTAATTTGTACATAATGATACCAAGCCGAATTTGGAATATCAAACTCCAGTTTAGACTGAGCAAATGATTTAATGTGGCTATCTAAAACCTGGCCTCATCTTTGCACACCAAATCCCAACCAGAAACTTAAACCAACACTTTTGCCCAATTCAGAGAATCAAACTGTACCCCACTGCAGGGCCTCTGTATCAAATCCCTTTCTATCCATAAGTTAATGAGTCCTGTTCCACATATCAACAGCCTGTTGTAAAATAGGAGACATGTTCCTGTTCGAACTACTGATGCGGAGAAACTGCAGTTGGGTTAATGAAGACGCCACCTGTTCACCCAGAATTTCTTGCGGGAGAGGCTTGCTGGGACTTGTAGTTCTGCTACAAAAACCAATATTCTATTTTTACACAAAAAGCTATCAGCCTCTCATCCACCGCCCGTGGATGGGTGGGACATCCTCGGGCTTCATCCCTGGTCCTTGGGTGACTGGAGGGGGGGGGACCCCTTGATTTAAGGGGTCCCCACTCCAGGGTACCCCGGCCAGGGGTGAATAGTTGGGGATTTAATGCCAGGGCCACAGGGACCAATATAAAAGTGTCCCCCGGCGGTGGTATTATCTCTCTGACTAGTGGAGCCCGGTGCTGGTGTAAAAAATACGAGGGACACCTACGTTTTTGTCCCCCGTATTTTTGGCACCAGGACCAGGTGCAGAGCCCGGTGCTGGTTGTTTAAATATGGGGGAACCCCTCTCCATTTTTCCCCTGTATATTTACAACCAGGACCGTCTCAAAGAGCCCGAGGCTGGTTATGCTTAGGAGGGGGGACCAGACGCAATTTTTTTTTTACACTAAACAGACCCTTTCCCATAGATAACCATGCACAGATCTCACTGATCCGTGCATGATTATCCAAACTCGCCTGAAAAAAGCAGGTCTATTTTTATGCTGCTTTTTTTAAAGATTCACAAAAAAATACAACCGCACTTGAGCATTCAGAGACTCACACCCAAATACGAATGAATAGTAAATTCCCGTGTTGTATGAACAAACAGCAGCGTTTGACCGATGGTCTATTCATTCGTATTTCTGAACTTTGCCGTCAAAACCATTAGGAATAGCCGAAACACTGCCGAGATTTGTGCTTAGTTAATTACCGTGTTGCCACTTTGAAAAAAAAACACAAATAGGACAAACTCGGATTTTTAGTAAATATACCCCATGGTTGGGATGTAAACAAGGGAGTACTGAAGCACATAAAAGTGTTTTGGTTGTGTGATCATTTTAATATTTGACAATCCCCATTAATGGAAGCCTTATTTCACAGATAGCATTGGATTTAACAGGTCAGTCCTTTGGCCCTGACCACTCTACTAAAATCAGAAGCTCCATGGGTGCCTAAAATTGCTTTATCCATATTAGTGGATGTGTGCCTTGCGGACCAAGCTTGGCAATGCCTGGACTAAGGCAAACCAGGGGTTCTATGGCAAGAGCTAAAAGAGCCGGTAATAGTTGACCGTCATGTCTAATGCTTCTTCCAGAGGAAAATTTATTAGTGCATACTCTAGCCATCTGGGTGGAATAGAAATATTGAAGCCAACTAATGAAACCAGGACTAAATACAAATCTGTAAAGCACATGCAGCAAATACTCCCACTCCACCGAGTGAAAGGCCTTGAATCCAAGGACACCACCACTGAATTGATTGTAGTTTAGTAAGTATTTAACACCTGCAGTTCACAAGAAAATTGAGCGGTATAAATCTGCACTCAACAGAACTTTACCAAGTTTAAGCAATACTACGAATACAGCTTCCAACATTGAGTGTGGTAAGCTAGACCAGTCCTTCAAATGATTAAATAACAACAGCTGAAGAAAGAAATACTCTATAACAGGCATGTCAAACTCATGGTCATGCAGCTGTTGTGAAACTACAAGTTCCAGCATGCTTTACCAACTGATCTGTGGAAGGTATGCTGGCAAAGCATGCTGGGACTTGTAGTTTCACAACAGCTGGAGGGCCACGAGTGTGACATGCCTGCTCTATAAGATCTTTATATACATAAATAGGGGTACCATCAAGAAATGTTATTATCGGTATTTACTCTGGGCCCAACAGGTGAGTAGAAGCAGCCTAAGAAAACACTGGTCTCCCCACCAAAGAAGAGTTCCAAGACACAGTGACAGGTAAAAAGGGCAATTCTTTTGGTACAAAGCTACCTTAGATATACTGTAATGAGAGAAATAAATGGAAAGGTCTTATCTTTTAGTAGTGTCCAAATTATAATAGACTGGATATATTCCTCCGTTTGAGGTGAATACATGATAAGGACCAAAGTTATATAGACGACCAGTTCACAGAAATCATGGAGTAGACCATGCAGTAATAATCCTCTCGCATATAAATGAAACATGCAACAGTGCAATACAGTCAAATGTAATATAACCCTCAACCAAAACCCCTCCAAGTTTGCCCTTACTTATGAAAGCCTTGTTGGTAGGCACATAGTCTTGAATAAAGGTCCAGGGTCTTCTCAATCTTCACTTCCTATCTAATCTTCTCATTGACCATAAAATGTGTGTGCAGCAGCAAAGTGAAGAGTAATACAAACATATAAATAGAAGTATAATTACCTAACGAAGTAGGGAAGGTAATGTCCAAATAAAATGAAACAGTCTCAATGGGTGTATAACAAATTAACTCATACCAGTAGTGAGTTTTGGCCAAAGTTTAAAACACCAGAATCCAAAGGAGCTCCAGAATAATCCCAGGGTGGTGGAAAGAGGGTCACTATGAAATTGATCCTTTTCTTAAGAATGAGTTCAAGTGGTCACAACCTATAATGCGTTTCAACCTGTCTCCTGCAGGTCTTTATAGAATTATAACAACTAATTGACGTTACTATTAAAGCAAAATCAATACAGGCGCTATAATAAAATAAAATAAATGTGTTCACACTAATATATTAGTACATAAACTGCAGCTCCCATATAAGGTGTCTGTAACACCTAAAAACACAGTATATTTTTTTGATATAATTATAACTATATAAGAGAGCGCAAGGTGCTGAATTGATAAATACAATTTATTAAAATGTTTAAAAAAATATTAAATACAATCAATAAACAAGAAATTAACTAATTAAGGAGCATATGATCGACTGACCATCCTAGTAATTAATAGGAATGTCCCATTTTTTGTGAAGCATGGAGTATCCAATTAGTATTAGTGGAACTAATACAGAGTATTAATGAAGAGACGTCTCACTTCAAGCTCTGTTTAGAATACAAAGTCCACCGTGGATTATAATGCCTCCGTATAGGTTATACTGGAAAAGGTATGTACTATAAGGGAATTTAGACGCCACCCTTGATGAGATTGATATCTCCAAGCCAACGTACTGCTTCACTTTTCAACCCCCACACATAACACTGGAAGCTCACCACAGAAAAGATGAACAGAAGCCGTGTCCTGTAGCAGTCAGGAGGCCAGATAATGCGGGAGCAGCGGTGTGGAGACGATGGCAGGTCTCAGATATCGATAACACCGCAAGAGTGGAGACGATGGCAGGTCTCAGGTGTCTGCAGCACCGCAGGTGTAATGATGGAAACAAGCCGTATCCTGTAGCACTCTGGAGGCCAGGCAATGCGGGAGTAGCAGTGTAGAGACGATGGCAGGTCTCTAGTGTGGTAATGAGCGGACGTTGGCAGGTCCCGGGGGGGGGGAAGCAGACGCGGCTGTTGGTGGCGGAGATGGTCGACAGTCAGCCCAGCAACAATTGTAGAGATGGTCAGGACCATAAAGTTGTAGCTCCAGCCCTAATTAACGCGTTTCTCCGACTTAGGGGCAGTCGGTTTCATCAGAATGAGTTCCTGTGCTTTAGAAGTAGCTGATATTTAAAGGGATCATCATCCAATGAGAGACGCCTCCTAAGCACTTACTTTGGATTAAAAGCACCTGAATCAATTAATACCAGTGTGAACCTAGTTATACATATAATTCAAAATACAGACCATAACCATTGTGCTTTCAAATTTATAGCAAGACCATTACCATTCTACACTTTCTAACTAAACAAATATAACTATCTAATAATTAGTAAATAATTAGTTAAGTAAATAAAATAAAATACAATCTAGCAGGCAGCACAGAGAGATAAATAACTTACATAATTCTTATATATTAGTGAAATATACCTATTGTTAGCATTGGTTGGTGAAAGTCCCTGTGGCTCACCACACTAATACCACAAGGCCCCCAACTGCACAGACCCGGGTTCAAATACCACCACAGAGACACTTACAATTAGTCATTATTATTTTGTTCTATAATTCCATTATTACTATTATGAACAAAAAATAAATAAAAATATAGAACCCAAGTTCAATTAAATTAATTAAATTAACCCCCTTACAGAGTCATAATCCATTGTCCATTACAATTCAGAAAGGACATATGAAAAAAATATATTTTATAATTTATTTTATAAGAATGATGATGCATAGCACCTGTAAATGGATATATATACATACAGAATATTTACTTAGTATAATGTCCACCACATTGATACAGCTCGCAATGTAGATGTATTTGAAACCTTGAAAGTTGACTGGTATTCACTCATCAGTTGAGGGAAATCATTAGTATAGATACGTCCAATGACAACCACTTTATCAAGTTTATATATTGAATCCCCTAAATCAGATGTTATTCATTTCGATACAGTCATTTAGACCATCTGGAAAGAGAGTACCAAGCGTATGTATCCAAAAGGCCTCTCGCTTACATAGGCGATTATATCTATCGCCACCCCTAGTAGTAGGTTCAATATGTTCAATACCCTGTATACTTATACATTTGACATCTCCATCATGGTTATCTAAAATATGCCTAACTAGACTGTGTTGACTAGTACCTCTTTTAATATTATTCTTATGTTCCAAAAACCTAATGTGTAACAAACGTATCGTCCGACCCACATATTGTACCCCACAGATACAGCTTATAGCATACACAACATAATCCGTTCTACAATCAATGCTGCCCCGTATCTCAAATTGTGTGCCATAAGTATGTGAATGGACTTTAGTAGTCTTATCCATAATGAATAAGCAAGTATCACACCTCAGTTTCTTACATTTATAGCACCCATGAGGCCTTTTCGGTCTCTGTAGCCACATATTCTTACTAGCTATTGAATTAGTGTCCAAGGTTTTGAAATGACTAGGGGCAAGATACGTTTGTAAATTTGCAGCTCTTTTGAATGTTATACACGGTTTCTCATCTAATATAGTGGATAAAATTCTATCTGTTTTCAACACAGAGTAATTTTTATTTATAATGGTTTGAAGTTCTTTTGACCCTGTATTGAATTTTGTAATAAATCTGGGCTGTTGTAAATCAACCTAGGGAGGTGATCATCCCCCAATTTTGGTACTAATAAGGAATCTCTATCCCTCAAACGTGTCTCCAATAAGGCATCCTCCATTAATTTATCCGGATATCCCCGGTCTTTAAATGCAGAAGTAAGTGCTGAGGCTTGACTCTCAAACTGTACTAACTGGGAACAATTACGGCGAATTCTGAGATATTGGCTTTTAGGGATGTTATTGAGCCAAGGGCGAAAATGGCAGCTTCCATAATTCAAAAAATTATTAGTATCTACCTCCTTACGGAAAGTAGAAGTGACAATTGTATCCTCGTTGCGGATACCAACCAATGCTAACAATAGGTATATTTCACTAATATATAAGAATTATGTAAGTTATTTATCTCTCTGTGCTGCCTGCTAGATTGTATTTTATTTTATTTACTTAACTAATTATTTACTAATTATTAGATAGTTATATTTGTTTAGTTAGAAAGTGTAGAATGGTAATGGTCTTGCTATAAATTTGAAAGCACAATGGTTATGGTCTGTATTTTGAATTATATGTATAACTAGGTTCACACTGGTATTAATTGATTCAGGTGCTTTTAATCCAAAGTAAGTGCTTAGGAGGCGTCTCTCATTGGATGATGATCCCTTTAAATATCAGCTACTTCTAAAGCACAGGAACTCATTCTGATGAAACCGACTGCCCCTAAGTCGGAGAAACGCGTTAATTAGGGCTGGAGCTACAACTTTATGGTCCTGACCATCTCTACAATTGTTGCTGGGCTGACTGTCGACCATCTCCGCCACCAACAGCCGCGTCTGCTTCCCCCCCCCCCGGGACCTGCCAACGTCCGCTCATTACCACACTAGAGACCTGCCATCGTCTCTACACTGCTACTCCCGCATTGCCTGGCCTCCAGAGTGCTACAGGATACGGCTTGTTTCCATCATTACACCTGCGGTGCTGCAGACACCTGAGACCTGCCATCGTCTCCACTCTTGCGGTGTTATCGATATCTGAGACCTGCCATCGTCTCCACACCGCTGCTCCCGCATTATCTGGCCTCCTGACTGCTACAGGACACGGCTTCTGTTCATCTTTTCTGTGGTGAGCTTCCAGTGTTATGTGTGGGGGTTGAAAAGTGAAGCAGTACGTTGGCTTGGAGATATCAATATCAATCTCATCAAGGGTGGCGTCTAAATTCCCTTATAGTACATACCTTTTCCAGTATAACCTATACGGAGGCATTATAATCCACGGTGGACTTTGTATTCTAAACAGAGCTTGAAGTGAGACGTCTCTTCATTAATACTCTGTATTAGTTCCACTAATACTAATTGGATACTCCATGCTTCACAAAAAATGGGACATTCCTATTAATTACTAGGATGGTCAGTCGATCATATGCTCCTTAATTAGTTAATTTCTTGTTTATTGATTGTATTTAATATTTTTTTTAAACATTTTAATAAATTGTATTTATCAATTCAGCACCTTGCGCTCTCTTATATAGTTATAATTATAATTATATCAAAAAAATATACTTTATAGAATTAAGCCATCTAAATATGCTGCAGTCTAAGATGATATCTTAGAGCAGTGGTTCTCGAACGTTGTACCGTGGCACCCTGGGGTGCCTCATGCCACTTGCAAGGGTGCCTTGGATTGGTGGTCCAATCCAATTATTTATGGTCAATGTAATAGACAAAACCAGTGCTGGTGCTACCAATTATAAACTATGTGGCAAACAGAAGCAAATCTTGTCCCGCACCACACAATTGAACCTAAAGATGACATATAAACACAATTTACTTAATTTAATATTTCGTTCTAAATGTCTCAATAAAAAACTTTTGGCCTAGGAATGCCGTGAAAAAAAATCTGATACTCTAGGATGTCGTGATTCATAAAAGTTTGGGAACCACTGCCCTAGAGGCATAACATCCTTGAAAACACAGAAGAAAGGTATGAGCTATCTAAGACATTGTAACCTGAACTGCACCAGTAGCATCACTTATTGTAATTTTGGTACATTCCATCAATACCTCCCTACCTAGGTACGCTAAATACCCTCCCCCGATGTCACTCTGATAGTACAGTATATGCCTCAGCACATATAATATAATTAATGTTCAACTAGTATGGTGAAGAAACAGTATGGACCCTGCATATACATATTTACCTGTGCCGAAGAAGTGTTATGCTCTGCTGTTCTGAGTGTCCACTCTCCATTATGGCAGTGAGAGCCGCTGGCGGGAGAAGAGGGGGAGGGGGGGGCGGCGGGCACGACATTCTCGATTATTGTATAAATTACAAAATCACCTATTCCAACATATTAGTATGGTTGGTCAACCTTTTCCATATGAACATTTTGAATTAGTATCAGTTTTATTTTACATACTCATCTGAATCCATACCTATAACAATTACATTCCAACCGTTATCACAGAATTACAAATAAATGTACATGTTCATCATAAAGAGAAAAAAAATAGGATTCTTTAATAACGTCTTCATTCCAAATCAGCAGCCTTTATACAACAACACATTTCCTTTGCCTGTTTCAATTGTTGTATAGTAACAACCCTATTAGAATATGTAATTGAATTCATAGAGGAATGGAACGTGAGAAGCTGACTGGTGTATTATTCCTAGATTTTGCCAAAGTGTATGACACTCTGGGCCATATTATATTGGGCCTAATTCAGATCTGATCGCAGCAGCAAATTTGTTAGCTAATGTTCAAAACCATGGCCCTCATTCCGAGTTGATCGCTCGCTAGCTACTTTTTGCAGCTGTGCAAACGTATAGTCGCCGCCCACGGGGGAGTGTATTTTCGCTTTGCAGGAGTGCGAACGCCTGTGCAGCAGAGCGGCTGCAAACACATTTTGTGCAAAACAAGACCAGCCCTGTAGTTACTTATTCTGTGCGATGAATGACACGGTAATGACGTCAGATACCGGCCACGCCTGCATTTTTCCAAACACTCCCAGAAAATGGTCAGTTGACACACAGAAACTCCCACTTCTTGTCAATCTCCTTGCGTCCGCCAGTCTGACTGAAAGCGTCGCTAGAACCTGTGCAAAACCATGATGCTCTTTATACCGTACGCCGCGCGTGCGCATTGTGGTGCATGCGCAGATTTGCCATTTTTTTAAATGACCGCTATGCAGCGAACAATGGCAGCTAGCGATCAACTCGGAATGAGGGCCCATGTGTACTGCAGGGCGGGGGGGCAGATATAACATGTGCAGAGAGTTATATTTGGTGGATTATTTTGTTTCTGTGCAGGGTAAATACTGGCTGCTTTATTTTTACACTGTAGTTTAGATTTCAGTTTGAACACACCCCACCCAAATCTAACTCTCTCTGCACATGTTATATCTGCCTCCCCTGCAGTGCACATGGTTTTGCCTATTACCTAACAAATTTGCTGCTGCGATCAGATATGAATTAGGCCCATTGTTAAGCAACCTTCAGTGCACTGGTATTGGAACGGGAAGCGGTTAAAATACCGTTAGTTTGGTACCTGGCAGTCACAATGCCGATGCTGGAATCCCGACTAGCGGTGAAATGCCGCCACCGGAATACCAGCTCCACAGTCTATACTCCCTCTGTGGGTGTACACGATTCATACTGATCCCATTGTAACATAGGCCAGTTTAGCCTCTGACTCCAACAATGGGCCTAATTCAGACCTGATCGCTCTCAAGCAGTTTTTTGCAGCGCAGCGAACAGATAGTCGTCGCCTGCAGGGAAGTGTATTTTAGCTGTGCAAGTATGCGAACGCATGTGCAGCCGAGCGGTACAAAAAGATATTTTGCAGTTTCTGAGTAACCCAGGACTTACTCAGCCGCTACGATCACTTCAGCCTGTCCGGGACAGGAATTGACATCAGACACCTGCCATGCAAACGCTTGGACACGCCTGTATTTTTCCAACCACTCCCTGAAAATTGTCAGTTGCCACCCACAAACGCCTTCTTCCTGTCATTCTCCTTGAGATCGGCTGTACGAATGGATTCTTCGTAAAACCCATCGCACAGCAACGATCCGCTTTGTACCTGAGTGACGCGCCTGTGCTTTGCGGTGATCGCAGCGCAGCGAAAAAAGCTAGCGTGGGATCAAGTCTGAATCACCCCCAATGTACTTCCATCATCTCTCATGTGGTACACTGGATAGCATGCTGATTTAAAAAAATGTATCAGTGGTATATGGGATAAAGGATAAACTTGCATAATATATCACACATAGACTACGGATTACAGCAAACTAGTACTTAGATTAATATCCAAATATAATAACCTCAGTACATTCATTGTGGTTTGCATATAGCATCCTGACATCCAAATTGGACAAGCTACAAATCCTGCCTATCTCCAGTGGCCAGGCAGAAATACCAATGTCCGCTGGGAAGTAGCATATGATAAAGCCCCTCAGTTCACCTTAGCAAAAATTATAGTCTTTCCATCTCAAGCATTTTGTTTTGCTGTGTATAGTGCCCACCATTGTGATTTATCAGGTATAGTTTTGCTGTCCCTGGTCTAGACGTACTTCACTTTATCGGTTTGTCTTTTAACATTTTTTTAAAAGGGCATTACTATTTAATAATTATGTTATGAGAACAATAATAATTTATTTGTGATGGAGGCAACACTTTCCTATAATTCTAATTAAAATATTTCTTTTGTGATCCCAAAACAGAAAAGGTTCTGTCTGCAAAAGTGCATACATTCAACTCTGCATCAGGTTGAAAGTGCTTGTTACACTTACACGTTTGGCCCCAAAACATACTTACCAACTTCTAAAGTCACCTCTCTAGGAGAATCACAGAGAGGAGACTTTGCCAGCCACCATGCTTTGAGAGTTTCAAAGGAGCCGAGCATCAAAATGAGGCTTATAACTTCTAAAAAGACTCACCAAGGCAACATCACAGAAATGATGACCCTTTTTGTATACTTCCATGAGAAATTCTGTTTGTTACATTGTTTGTTTCTTTGATTGCAATAAACTCCAAAACTACTCAACTAAATGTGATGCAGTTTTCACCATTGTGTAGGCAATTTTCCCATGCAGGTTGTAGTATCATCATAATCGGTTGTCAGGTCCCCTACACTGCCTACCGGTTCATTTTTGTTGAGATTTCGGAAACCTACGAAAAAATCTTCATGTGGTCATGACTGTTCTGCAGGTAAAAGGGCGCCTGAGCGGAGACGACTGCATCAGCTAGTAAAATATAAAAAGACATGAGTGCTCCTTACTATTTCCTCTTTACTAGTTCTGAGTTATATTAAAACTGCAGTTAAAAAAAATAAAGAAGAAAGTTCATCAACTTCTTAGTTCCTCATTTCTACTTTCAGCCAAAAAAAAAAAAATTCTACCTTGAGGACAAAGGGGCCTATTTATTCAGACCATTTACCGTGAAACATGCATAAACATCAGTTTTTGCTTGAAATATATATATATCAGGGCTATTTAAGAAGAATTTAGGCTACATAATGCTATAGACCACAGTCCACATTCTAATGAGGACTGCAGTATGGCTCTATTTACTACAGGGGTGGCCAACCAGTCAGAGACAAAGAGACAAAAAACCTTGTTAAGTACGTCAAAGAGCCGACATTGAGCCGAAGGCATGCATGCAGAAATGAGATGTGGCCTTGTGCCTGCTAGACCATGCCCCTGGTATAAAATACATTGAAACAGCCAGTGCCAACATAAAACACATTGAAAAAGCTACTATCACATAAAATAATTGAAAAAGCCAGATTCACATAATACACTTCAGCTCCCCCATGTGTCACTCCAGCCAATGCCTTCCTGTATCAATCCTGCAAGCACTCCCCTATGTCACTCCAGCCAGCTCCCCATGAGTCACTCATGCCAGCACCCTCCTGTGTCACTCCAGTCAGCTCTCCCATGTGTCACTACTGCCAGGACCCTACTATGTCACTCCAGCCAACTCCCCCATGTGTCACTTCTGCTACCACCCTCCTATGTCATACCAGCCAGCTACCCACTAGTCCCTCCTGTTGTGGTCACATGATTTAAAGTGTTGGGAGCTACAATTTAATAAAGAAAGAGCCGCATGCGGCTCAAGAGCCACTGGTTGACCACCGCTTATTTACTACATACTTGTCTACATTATGAATTTCCTTGCCCGGAGAGGAGAAGCAGGTGGGCGGCAATGGGGTCACAGCTTGGCTAATAGCACTGTTAGGCACCGCCCTCTCATAGGGAAAAAATAGGATTTTAATTACCTACCGGTAAATCCTTTTCTCGTAGTCCGTAGAGGATACTGGGAATCCATTTAGTATCATGGGGTATAGACGGGTCCACTTGGAGCCATGGGCACTATAGAAGTTTGATAATGTGTGCTGGCTCCTCCCTCTATGCCCCTCCTACCAGACTCGGTCTAGGAAACTGTGCCCGAGCAGACGGACATACTTCAAGATAAGGAAAGTGGTGAGATTTCGAAACAGCACAACCAGAACAAGAGGAAAGCCATGCTAACCAAACTTGAAAACAGGAACAACAACAGCTGAACCAAACAACAGTATTTAAACAAGTAACTGTGCAGTAATAACGAAGCACCGGGCGTGCGCCCAGTATCCCCTACGGACTATGAGAAAGGGATTTACCGGTAGGTAATTAAAATCCTATATTCTCTTACGTCCTAGGGGATACTGGGAATCCATTTAGTACCATGGAAAAGTTCCATAGCTCCCAAACTGGGTGGGAGTGGGCTGAGCTTCCTGCAGAACAGATTGACCAAACTGAATGTCCTCAGAGGGCAAGGTATCGAACTAGTAAAACCTGGCAAATGTGTTCGAACCCAACCAAGTAGCTGCTTGGCAGAGTTGTAATGCTGAGACACCCTGGCCAGCCACTCAAGAGGAACCCACTGACCTGGTAGAGTAGGTCTGTACAGATTTTGGAATCGGCAAGCCTGCCATGGAATAAGCACGCTGGATAGTGAGCCTGATCAAGTGTGCAATTGACTGCTTTGAAGCAGGACACCCAATCTTGTTGGCATCATACAGAACAAACAGCGAGTCCGATTTCCTGTGATGAGCAGTTCTCTTTACATATACCTTCAAAGTCCTTACAACGTCTAAAGACTTTGAAGTAACAACCGGGACCACAATTGTCTGGTAGATATGAAATGCCGACACCACCTTTGGAAGGAATTCAGCTCTGTCCTCATGGAAAATCAAGTAGGGCTCTTGTGAGACAACGCCCCCAGCTCCGATACGCACCTTGCCAAAGTCAAGGCCAAGAGCCTGACGGTCTTCCACGTAAGATAGTTTACATCTACCTCTTGTAATGGTTCAAACCAGTCCAATTGGAGAAATTGTAGAACCAAATTGAGATCCCAAGGTGCCGTGGGAAGCACAAAGGGAGGTTGGATATGAAGAACACCCTTCAAGAACGTCTGGACTTCAGGGATAGAAGTCAATTGTTTCTGAAAGAAAATATACTAGGCCAAAATCTGAACTTTTATGGAGCCTAGGAGTAGGCCCAAATCAACTCCCGACAGCAGAAAAAACAGGAAAAGTCCCAGATGAAATTTCACCGTAGAGTATTATCTGCACTCACACCAAGAGACATATTTCTTCCAGATATGATGGTAATGTTTTGATGTTACCCCTTTCCTTGCTTAGATCACAGTCGGGATGACCTTGTCAGTAATCCCTCTCCTGGCTAGAATCAGCCGTTCAACTTCCATGCCATCAAACGTAACCGTAGTAAGTCTTGATAAACGAACGGGCCCTGTTGTAGAAGATCCTCTGAAAGAGGCAGAGACCACGGATCTTCAATTAGCATCTCAAGAAGAGCCGCATACCAGGCCCTTCATGGCCAAACCTGAGCAATCAGGATTGCTTGCAATCTTTCCCTTTTCATTCTTTTGAGAACTCTTGGGATCAGAAGAATTGGAGTAAAAAAGTACACAAGCTGGTAGATCCACGGAGTTTACAGGGCGTCGACTGCTACAGCCTGTAGGTCCCTCAACCTGGAACAATACTGCTTGAGCTTCTTGTTGAGTCGAGAGGCCATCATGTCGATTTGTGGATAACCCCGATGTGTCAGCCACTGGAATACCTCCAGGTGGAGGCCCCATTCCTCCGGGTGCAGGTCGTGTTTGCTGAGTAAATCTGCTTCCCAGTTGTCTACTCCCGGAATGAAGATCGCCGACAATGCCATGGCGTGTTTTTCCGCCCGGAGGAGAATTTTTGACACCTCTGACATTGCGGCTCTGCTTTTCGTTTTGTCCTGTTGGTTTATGTACGTCACCACCGTCACATTGTCCGACTGAACTTGAATGGCCTGATTCTTAAGAAGAGATGAGGCCTGCAGAAGGGCGTTGTAGATAGCCCTGAGTTCCAGGATGTTTTTTGGAAGGACGACTTCCTGACTTGATCATCTTCTTTGAAACTGCACCCCCTGGGTGACTGCACACCAACATCTGAGGCTTGCGTCTGTGGTCAGAAGAATCCAATTCTGAATCCCGAACCTTCAACCCTCCACTAGGTGAGAAGTTTGTAGCCTCCACAGGAGGGAGATCTTGGCTTTTGGGGCCAGACGGATCCTCTAGTGCATGTGAAGATGCGATCCAGACCATTTGTCCAATAGATCTAGCTGGAAGGGCCTCACATGAAACCTTCCATACTGAATTGCTTTGTAAGAAGCCACCATTTTCCCCAGAAAGCGGATGCATAGATGTACTAAGATTTGGGTCAGCTTTAAACAGGCCGCACCATCGACTGGGTTACTATTGCCTTTTCCAAGGGAGGGAACACTCAGACTCTGTGTCCAGTATCATTCCCAGGAAATGAAGCCTCTGCATTGGTTCCAGGTGAGATTTTGGCAGGTTCAGAATCCACCCATGATTCAGGAGTAGTCTGGTTGTGAGACCAATGTTCAACAACTGCTCCCTGGATGCAGCCTTTATCAGTTGATTGTTCAGATAAGGAATGACATTCACTCACTGTTTGTGGAGTAGTATCATTTTCTCTGCCATCACCTTGGTGAAAACCCTCAATGCCGTGGAGAGAACAAATGGCAGGGCCTGAAACTGGTAGTGACAGTCCTGCAGTGCAGACCGTAGATAAGCCTGATGAGGCGGCCAGATTGGAATGTGAAGGTACGCATCCTTAATATAAATTACACAAATAACACTTTACTTGTTAAAAAAGGTCATATATAAAACATTAAATAATGTCCCTTATTTATTGGAAAGCCATCTTGTGTGTGATCTGAAGGGGAAAAACCCCACATCAGAGGTGACAGGTCAGTGAAGCTGTTATATTAGCTGCCTGAGGAAATAAGCTGGTAGAAACAATCATAGATCACTGTGGTATAGATTGCTTCTTGGCCACTTGGAAATTATGTTTCAAGCTGTGACAGGCAAAGTTACTTTGTGCACAATTATAACTGATGATGGAGTAGAACGTGGCTCCTGAGTAATGATGTTAATCACAGTGAATTATTCACTGAGAAATCTCAGTGTTCCACGCCTGGTAAATATGCAGCGGTAAGCAGGTGAGTTAATTACCTCTCCGGTAATTACTCAAGTGGATCTCTAGTAGTAAATACATCTATGGAGAGCCGGCATCTATATTATTAAATTTACTAGTTACACCTGTTAAAGCATACAACGTCACACCTTTGAGAAAGTCACGTGATCCGTGACGAAATGCATCAGGACTCCTCCCCTTTTACCTACTGGACTGACCATAAACCTCCTGGAGTATATACACCCGCTTTTCTCCCTCTGATATTGCAGCGGGCAGCGCACGCTTAAGGAGAGAAAACAATACTTTACAGCGGGACCTGTGTGGTTGATTCCGGCTGGTATTAGATATACCCTCCAGCACAACCTAAGATTGGGCATACTGTGGACTCACCCGAGGACGCTCGGGTTCACCAGCTCACCGGAGAGCATACCTCCCAACATGACCCTCTCCTGGAGGGACACAATGCTCTGCCCCTGCTCTTCCCTCTTACTGTATGATTGCCATCACCTGTGGAGAAACACCTTTCTTATCAAGTAACTAGTTCAACACAGGTGATGGTAATCATACATTAAGAAGGAAGTCCAGAAACAGAGCATTGTGTCCCTTCTGGAGATGGTCATGTTGGGAGGTATGCCGAAGAGCTAATTAACTCACTTGCTTATCACTGCATATTTACCGGGCGTGGAACACTGAGATTTCTCAGTGAATAATTCACTGTGATTAACATCATTACTCAGGAGCCACAATTGTGCACAAAGTAACTTTGCCTGTCACATCTTGAAACATAATTTCCAAGTGGCCAAGAAGCAATCTATACCACAGTGATCTATGATTGTTTCAACCAGCTTATTTCCTCAGGCTGTGATTAATTATTTCAGCTAGTATAACAACTTCACTAACCTGTCACTTCTGATGTGTTTTTTTCCTCCAGATCACACACAATATGGTTCTCCAATAAATAAGGGACACTATTTAATGTTTTATATATGACCTTTTTTTAACTAGTAAAATGTTATTTGTGTAATTTATGCTACATGTATTTTAGGTTATATACATTCTAATTGCAATAAATATTAAATAATTTATATTCATTTTTGGCTCTCCATTTGTTTGAAATCATATTGCTGCTCCCACGAGCGCTGCTATTTTCCAAATCTTCTGCACTCTCCAATTGAAGGTATACACACTACCTTTTATAGCAGTGAACGAGGGACCAGCAACAACATTTAATTTATATATTGGTGCTTTTGTCAGGAATCGACTCACCACGGTGACATCTGTCCGCCGCTGCGGACTCCGTCCTGGGTCCCTGCGTTCATCTGTCATCCGCGTCTCTGCCATCAGACGCCATCCTGGGCCTGGGAGCGCTCCTGTGATAGCGGGCGTGTAGCACGCCGCGTTCCCGCTAGGCCGCGGCATGGGCGCCGCCATGACAGCCTCCAGCAGTCAGCATACGGCGGCCAATCCGGTGCTTGGCCGCACCCACTTTTCCTCACTCCACCAATGACTGTGTAACAAGGGGTATATATGAAGCTGCAGGATCAGTCTGCAGGCATCCTGAACTTTGTGTCACTCCTGCGACTCATGTGTAAGGATCTGGTTCCTGTTTCCTCCGTGTACCTGGATACCTACCTGCTGTTCCGTGTTCCTGGCTATCTACCTGAGACTCTGTACTCCTGGTTACTTCTCACAGCTCCGTGGAACTACAAGCCCCAGCAATACCTGCTTCCATCTACAGGCTTCACACTCACCACCATCTCTGTGTGCTTTAGCCTAGCAGTAGAGACTGACTCCAGGTGTGTTCCATCTCCCCACCTGTGATGCAGCTTGCATGCTGCC
Source organism: Pseudophryne corroboree (assembly GCF_028390025.1). Lineage (NCBI taxonomy): Eukaryota > Metazoa > Chordata > Amphibia > Anura > Myobatrachidae > Pseudophryne > Pseudophryne corroboree. The sequence continues at coordinate 196,842,146 of NC_086450.1, read as the reverse complement.
AGTGCCTCATCACCTGCACTGTGGACATAGTCAGACTCCTGCCTCTGCTACCAGGTTTGCCATACAACACCATCTCTGCTGGTTCCATGTTTTAATCTGCTCTGGTTCCCATACCAGAATATTCTCTGCCAAGTTATCACTCATCTGTTATCATCACTACCGGTTATCATTTCATCAGTCACCATTCATTCTGTTACCATAGACTTTCAGCTGCCACGCTGTACAATTGACATTTGCATTTCCTACTGTTATTTTCTGCTGCCGTTTTGTGAACCATCTGTCTAATAAATATCATTGCGCTCATGCGCAGAAACATAATCCAGCCTCCTCGTTTTCTCCCATCCACCTCCACTGACCCACTAGCGCCCCCTCCGGGGACACAGACAAAACCAAGTCTGACAGCTTTAAAGCAATCAAGGCCCTTTCTTTTTTTCTGACGCATCCTTGATATCTAGAGACACTAGGTATTCCCCCTCTTCAAAGATCTGAGATCACCGCTCTCAGAGACTCCATCTTGAATTTGAACACTTGTAAGTACGGGTTCAATGAAATGAGATTCAGAATCAGTCTTACCGAATCGTCCGGTTTTGAAACTGCAAACAAGCTGGAATAATAAACCTTGTTTTGTAGATGAGGTGGAACTGGAATAATGACCTGGGTCTATAACAGTTTTTTAATCTCTTCTTGTAAGGTTATTCTTGCTTCTTGTGAAACTGGTAAGCCTGATTTGAAGAATCTGTGAGGTGGGAGATTCTGGAACTCCAGCTTGTAGCCCTGGAATATAAGGTCTATGACCCAGGGATCCTGGCAAGATCTTGTCCAGGTGTGACTGAAGAATTTTAGCTGGGCTCCCACCTGCCTGTCTCCCAGGCCTCGCAGTCCGTCATGTGGAAGGCTTTGAGGAGGCAGAGCCAGAGCTCTGTTCCTGTGAACCAGCAGCCACTGGTTTGAGTGGTTTACTTCTATCACCTTTGGTGGCGGTAGAAGTACCTCCGGTCTTGCCCCGAAACTTTGCAGTCCGAAAGGACTGTAAATTGGGTCCTGAGTAGGCCTTTCTAGCTGGGGGAGCTGCAGAATGTAGATATGTGGATTTACCAGCAGTAGCTTGCGAAATCCACTTGTCAAGTTCGTCGACAAATAAGGCCTCATCTGTGAACGGCAGGCCTTCCACACCTTTCTTGGAGTCTGCATCAGCAGTCCACTGACGCAGCTATAATCCCCTGCATGCCGACACTGCCATAGCTGTAGTGCGTACATTAAGCAAACCTATCTCTTTAATGGCTTCAACCATAAAGTTTGCAGAGTCTTGTATATGTTGCAGGAGTAAAACAATTTCCTCTTGAGGTAAGGTGTCTAACCCCTCAATTAAATTACCAGACCATCTAGCAATGGCTCGAGTAATCCACCCACATGCTATAGTGGGTCTCTGGGCCACCCCTGCAGCTGTATACAAAGATTTGAGTGTAGTCTCAATCTTACAATCAGCTGTATCCTTTAGGGAAGCTGCACCAGGCACAGGTAATACTATTTTACGTGAGAGCCTGAAGACTGATGTATCCACTATTGGTGGATTTTCCCATTTTTTCCTATCAACAGGAGGAAAAGGAAAAAAGATGATAATAACTGCCTACGAATTTGACATTTCTTATCTGGATTAACCCACAGTTCTTCAAAGAGGGTATTTAGTTCCTTTGATACAGGAAAAGTGGCTGAGGATTTTTTCTTTATATTAAAGTAAGAATCCCCACACTCCTCTGTCACCTTATCAGGGATATTTAGGACTTCTCTGATCGAATCTATGTTCATCCTAAAGACCCCACATGTGCAGTGTCAGAAACGGCAGTGAAGTGAAAGCAATACACTTCTGCACCTTGTGACAGAGTACCCTCCCCTACCCCTATGTCCACCTCACCTTCCTCCATTTCTGACCCTTCATTATCAGAGTCAGAATGCAGGAAATATGCCAAAGTATGCTTTTGCGGACCAATGGTAGAGGACTGAGACGCTGGTCTGAGTACTGAGTCCTTTTGCATATACTCAGGCATAGACTGTCCTAAGTATTGTGTCTTTTTCTCATTATGAGATAACTTAGTAGAGATGGTGGAAATCATCCCCCTAATGAATTCCAGCCATGCTGGCTCTGCCCCACTAGCCTGAGAAAGGATACTACACGGAGTACACACTAGTGAACCTCCTGGAGAAGAGGAACACGGGGTAATTCTGAGTTGATCGCAGCAGCAAGTTTGTTAGCAGTTGGGCAAAACCATGTGCACTGCAGGGGGGGCAGATATAACATTTGCAGAGAGAGTTAGATTTGGGTGGGCTATTTTGTTTCTGTGCAGGGTAAATACTGGCTGCTTTATTTTTACACTGCAATTTAGATTTCAGTTTGAATACACCACACCCAAATCTAACTCTCTCTGCACATGTTATATCTGCTTCCCCTGCAGTGCACATGGTTTTGCCCAACTGCTAACAAAAGTCCTGCTGTGATCAACTCAGAATTACCCCCACTGTGCCTTACATGAAACACAATCTTTGCCTGACATACTGCATCAGTGACAGCACACACACAGGAAAAGGTTAAGTGCACAATTAACCCACAAAGAGCCCTTCCTGAGAGACACAGAGAGAGGATAGAACCAGCACATGGCACACTTATCACTAAAGCCAAGCTTAGATGGGTCACAGACTAAGTACCTAGATTAGGGATTTAGTACACAAGTATAACGCTCCCCCCATACTATGACCCTCTGGTACCACTGAGGTAATCTGGAGGCTCTCCGGAGGAGCTGCGCATCCCTGCAGTCAGCATCTGTGTTGCTGCAGTGAGGGAAAATGGTGCCTGTGAGCTGCTGGATCCGCTCATAGGTGGTCATTCCGAGTTGTTCGTTCGGTAATTTTCTTCGCATCGCAGCGATTTTCCGCTAATTGCGCATGCGCAATGTTCGCACTGCGACTGCGCCAAGTAAATTTGCTATGAAGATTGGTATTTTACTCACAGCATTACGAGGTTTTTTCTTCGTTCTGGTGATCGTAATGTGATTGACAGGAAGTGGGTGTTTCTGGGCGGAAACTGGCCGTTTTATGGGTGTGTGTGAAAAAACGCTACCGTTTCTGGGAAAAACGCGGGAGTGGCTGGAGAAACGGAGGAGTGTCTGGGTGAACGCTGGGTGTGTTTGTGACGTCAAACCAGGAACGAAACTGACTGAACTGATCGCAGTGGCAGAGTAAGTCTCGAGCTACTCAGAAACTGCACAGAGAAGTCTTTTCGCAATATTGCGAATCTTTCGTTCGCAATTTTGATAAGCTAAGATTTACTCCCAGTAGGCGGCGGCTTAGCGTGTGCAATGCTGCTAAAAGCAGCTTGCGAGCGAACAACTCGGAATGAGGGCCATAGTGAAACCCAGCCCCTGTAGTGGTGCGCGGTCTTCCCGCTCTTCTTTATACTGGCTTAGTGTCTAAGTGCATAAAATGGAGTAAGCCCCCTTTTAAGCCTGTATCGACAGTGTACTACGTCTGGAGACTCATTCTACCCCATGTAGAAGCCATGCGTCTCCATACCCTAATGCCGCCATAATGGCCGGCGACCCACTAACCGGGACGCTGGCTTAGTACTCACCACTCTTCATTCTTCTGGCTCTGTTTGAGGTCATGGTGTGCTGTGGGGAATGTACGCTCGCTGTGGTGGGGCTTGCGAATAGTTCCCTCCGGAGCTAGCGTCCTGTCAGTGGGGAACGGGACTATTAACCCTTAGTGGGGGTGGGCCACCCCCCATCCCCCAAATCCCATAGGGCAGGCAGGCTGGTGCCATCCAGTCCTGCCTGTAAATAACAAACTTTAAAAATAAATCCAGAAAACTCTTCAGGAGCTTCCAGAGATGTGACCCGCTCCTTCGGGCACATTTTCTAAACTGAGTCTGGTAGGAGGGGCATAGAGGGAGGAGCCAGCACATGTTATCAAACTTCTATAGTGCCCATGGCTCCAAGTGGACCCGTCTATACCCCATGGTACTAAATGGATTTCCAGTATCCCCTAGGACGTAAGAGAAATAGTGGGATTGGATGTATTTGCATAGGGGCGGGGCTAAAATTACATGATTAGTATATAATCACATCATTAGGCCCCGTCCCCTCTGCTGGTATCAGGGTTTCTCTGTATTTATCTCCCTGTTCAGCTCACTTCACTAGAAAGTGGGCAGAATGTGGGTGGAGTGCCTACTATTCCAGGGCTGCAGGGGACTAGCCGAAAATCTGGGTGTCTGCCAGAGGATCCAGGACAGTAGGCAAGTATAATTTACTAAAGTTCTGAAAAGCTTAGCTTTGGAGCTTAGTCCCCACTAACCAATGCTATGTTCAGCCTAAAGACTCCACATGTGCAGTGTCAGAAACGGCAGTGAAGTGAAAGCAATATAGTACCTACCACTTCATTGCCAAGCTCTTTGCCAACTTTAGCCTCTTATAAGAGCTGCTGTTCCACCACAGAGATTTGATTAATAGGGATCTAAACTGTGGAAGGACACTGACACAGTGCCAGAGTCTAACGTGCATATCCCCAGGAAAATAGCATTGGCACAATTTTTCCAGTAATTTCTCTATTGCACATGCACTTATCTCTGGGAAAATGGCGACAGCATGATTTCCTATAGATGTCTTCTGAGTCAGAGGCAGCAGCCACAGAAGGTAAGTTTAATAAATGAGTGCAGGGTGTGTCTGAGTGCACCACACACCCTACATCAGATATGCCACTGTCAATTGTTGTAATATCATACCTCCCAACATGACCCGCTCCAGGAGGGACAGAATGCTCTGCTTCTGGACTTTTCTATTAATTTAAGATTGTCATCACCTGTGCTGAAACACCTTTCTTATCCATTAACCTGTCCAACACAGGTGCTGGCAATCATAAATTAAGAGAAAAGTCCAGAAGCAGAGCATTGTGTCCCTCCTGGAGAGGGTCATGTTGGGAGGTATGTAATATGCAGCATTCAGAAATGATAATCAGCGAGACCTTTTTGGCAGTACTGAAAAGTTGGCAGCTAAAACAGATCTGTAACTGATTAATGTACCATGTCATGATCGTCACAAATTGTATGCCATCTCCCTGTCGTTCACACTTTACCTGTCATCTGCGGCATTGCTGAGCATTGCATCACAGATTGTAAACAAACAGTCTGACTGCATAGATGTGGCCATATTTGAGTCTTCCATGTTATTCTCCCAGCCCAATTAGATTCCAGAAGCTACGCCCACATGATCTGTTCAACCAGAAGACAATGGGAGCACTCTATTTAAATCAGCTGCAGTCTAGCTAATTGTCAGAACAATTCACCTTCTCCTAATGATAGTGCCATGGCTCTAGGTATCAGTTTCTTCCAGCTCTGTTCCTGTCGAACTCTGCATTCTCCAAAGTTCCGGCTTCTCAGCAAGTACTCTGCATTCTCCAAAGTTCCGGCTTCTCAGCAAGTGCTCCACTTATTCCAAGTCCATGTTTCGCTGCAAGCACCACACACATATCTGGCCCATCTGCTAGCACACTCTAAACAGTGGGAGACAAGTTTTCCTATTCTGGGTGTCTAGTAGCTGGAGCTAGCTCTGCGTATCAGTTTGTAGGGTGGAGGTCTGTGTGCTTGTCGCCAGCTTGCAGTCTAGAGTTCCTAATTTTTGGCCTCATTTCTGAGTTCTTTATTCCAGTTTTAACTTTTTTCAGCTTTCAGTTTGTTGGCTGTATTTCTCTAAGTTCCAGTAGTGGTTCCCACTCCAGATTCCTGTATACAGGTCCCGATGTTGAGCTCTCCATGTTCCAAATTCCTATAGCTGCAGATTCTGGTTGGGAAGCCCTCTCTCCCAACTGAGCAGCACATTTTTTGGGCACTGTCTCGCTGCCCCACCCGCAGGCTACAGTGGTGGTGGGTAGTTGGGGGGGGGGGGGGGGGAGGAGTAGGGTGCTGCTTACCAGAGCAACAGTGAATAGATGCTGCGCGCATGTGCACAGTGTCTATTGACTGGAGACAGGGAGAGGGGGAATGGGCACCAGCTCCCACAGCGCTGGGCATACCACCATGATGATGAAAACAAGAGGCGTGGCTGGTGAGCACAGCATTCCCATGAAGCCATGCCCCATATTAATGAGACCATGCTCCATTTTTGCCACGTACAGGAGTCCCACATTTGGCATCTGAGAAGTTGGGAGGTATGGTTGCACATGCATCAGTATCTATTCAGTGAAAAGAGGGACTGGAGGTATGTCTAGCACTCCCAGAGTACCTACAGCATGATGGAAATAAGGGGCGCAGTTCGCAGGTACAGTATATCCCGCCACACCATCTCTTTCATGCACAAAACTCCAGTTTTTGTTTTGACGAAAGCTGGGAGGTAGTTTTTGTAGCTGCTAACCTTTGTGTAGATATTAGACCTACTGTGCAGTTCCATATAGTTAAAGTTGCGTTTAACATTTAAAACCATTTTAATACATGTATTGTAAGTAACAAGAATGTGTAATGTGTTTCTAAAATGTAACTATGGCTTTTACAAAAAGTTATAATTCTTGCAGATATTCCACTTAAACTGTTACATTGCCTTTAGGAAAAGTCTTGTCTTCATAGTTTGGAAGTCCGTCTTCTGTCCAGCACCACAGTCCATGAATGCACTCATGGACTGTGGTACACATTGGATGTTCTCCCTGATTGTACAATACTGTGGAAGTTGGTGCTATATAAAAGATATTCATAATAAGGTCTATAATTCTGGAGGGAAATATAGACAGGTATGACAGATCACATACAGGTAATGAGGTGTAATTAAAGCAGGCTTAATATTTAACCTCACTTTAGAAAACTGTTCATGTACGGTATAGAGCCTTGATTGGTAACATGTAGCAATATACGGAGATATGAAGAAACTGCTGCGCATTCATTGGAGGGTAAATACAGTTTCTAGGTATCCATAAGAATGCCGTTTCCGATCTGACCCATTTTGCAAACAGATTTAGTACATGTAAAAGAAAAGCAAATATGGAATAGGAAACCTGATCTTTTTTTTATTTTAAACACACAGTTTTCTGCCTTAAAGATAATGAGCTGATTGTGGCAATTGGATGAATGGATCACAGACTAAACTTATCTCATTGTCAAACAGGAGAATTTATTCAATTAAAGGTTTATCTATTCCCCTTTCCCAACCTGAGTCTATAGCTGGGTACACACTTAAACAATCACTCTGCCGAAAGGGTGAACGATCCCAATCAGCAGAGCAGTGTGCCCCCAGCTTGACCTCCTGTCAGCCTCCTCGCAGCCCCCATACACACGGTGCTAAAATAGCTCAGGATGTATGTGCTCCAAGCAGGGCCGGATTAAGCCTTGGGGGTGTCCCCGGGGCACTTAAGACAGGGGGGCCCCGGTCGAAGGTGTATATTAGATTGTGCATACTTCCCAACATGTCCCATTTCAGGAGGGACAAAATGCTCTCTACCTGGACTTCCCTCCAACATTTTACATATAAAAACCGGTACAAATTAGGAAAGTGGGCGTGGTCACAGGTAATTTATATTTGGGTAGTCAAAAATTGGTACAAAGCCCTTTTTAGCAGGTACAGACCATAAAAAAAGGCACTGTACCTGCCAAAAAGGTGCAGTTGGAGGGTATGTATATGATTGATTTCACCTCTGTTGAACTATTTAATTGATAAGAAAGGTGTTTCAACACAGGTGTTTGCAATCATAAATTAAGAAGGAAGTCCAGGTAGACAGCATTTTGTCCCTCCTGGAGTGGTTCATGGTAGGAGGTATAGATTGTGTATATTACATTTAAACATGTATTTTACATTTAAATGGTGTATATTAGTTTAAAAGTAATAGTTTAATAATGCCTGGGTACTGTTTATACAGTAGCTCCACCTAATTGAATGAACTATTTTCTAAAATGTTCTTGATGTGAAACAAATACAACTTAAACAACCTTAAAATACACATAGAAAAATAAAATTATTTATCTTGTCACATGCAAGAATAGACTCAGGAGGACTCTGTGTGTGTGTCTCTCTATCTCAGGCATTCCCAACCACGGTCCTCAAGGCACACCAACAGTGCAGGTTTTAGTGATATCCAGGCTGCAGTACAGATGATTAAATCAAAATAACTGAGCTACTAATTAAGTCACCTGTGTTCAAGCCTGGATATCACTAAAACCTGTACTGTTGGTGTGCCTTGAGGACCGTGGTTGGGAATGCCTGCTCTATCTCTACCCAAATGGTTTAGTTGCAGAAAAGTTTACACAGGAGGAGGAGAAGCTGGGATGTCACTTACAGCCAGGGCCGCCGTCAAGGAGGTGCCCTGTGTACACTTGTCCCGGGCCCGGCCACTCTGACAGAGAGTGGAGGGCCTGGGCTGCTCAAACATTCCGCTGTCGCTATCCCCGGCGGCTGAAGAAGGCATCGGCGGGCCTTGGGCTACTTCCCCTCCACCCGTCGCAGATCTATGCTGGTGCCGCCCGCCGCCTATCATAAAAAGCAAGCTGGAGCTTGCTGTTTGATAAAGTTTGTTGGAGCCGAATGTGGCGCGGCATGACGTCACGCCAGTCAGTGGAGAGGAGCCGCAACTCAGGAAAGGAGCAGCAGACACAGACAGAGTAGGAGAGGGGACACTCAGGAGGATGGGTTTGTAAGTATGTAATATATGTGTTTGTGGCTTTGTGTGATTGTTCTCAGTCTGAGAAGGGGGCCCTGGCTGGCTGTCTTACTAAAGAAAAGGACTGGAGGAAGACACAGAGGGCCTCTATGACACACTGGCATACATACTCTATGCTCAAACTCATCCACTGATGTCTGATCACAATTTTCTAAACATTGCTTTCACTTTATAGTAGATCAAAGGTGCACAACTCACTATAATATGGTGTCAGAAGCATTACTGTGTGGGGCATAATATGGTGACGGGCATTACTGTGGGGACTTAATATGGTGCAAGGGGTATAAAATGGTGTTGCTTCGTGTCTGTATAGAATTTGTTTAAAAAAATACTGTATATATTTATTTTTATTTAACTTTTTTTTTTGTTCTGGGGGATTGGAGGGGGGAGGGGGGCCTGCCAATTTTGTCAGTCTCAGGCCCCACAATTTCTGGTGGCAGCCCTGCTTACAGCTCTCTCCACCCTCCTATCTCTCCTCTGGTCAGAAAGCTCCATCGGTAGCTCATGAAACATGATATTCCTGTGTTTATGCCTGCACTGCGTACTGTCCTGCTCACATTCTGGCTCTCACATTAAGAGGGAAAGCTAGAGATATCAGTGTGCTTTAATTGGGGGGGGGGGGGCTCTCCTGAAAAAGGAGGGCCCAGGGTAAAGTATGTCCTGCATCCCCCCCTTAATCTGGCTATGACTCCAAGCCCTGGCTGATGGGGCACCTGGCTGCATGTACAGCAGCATGGATCCAAGTGTGACCGCTGTTCTTCCAATGGAGCTCTGCGGCGCACATGCTGCTGTAGAGTTAATCGTCTCTGTCCCAGGACCCCTGCTAACACCTGCAATAGGGGACAGGACAGCTTCTGCCTGGTGCCTGGTGCCTCTCAGACGGTGTACTCGCTGCTGCTGGTGGTTTATGTAATGGGACCCACCGGTGAATGCTGATTCTGCAGACGGCTGAATAACTGCATAGCTGGAGCCCTGCCAATTCACTGCAGGCTCTGGTCCCTGTGGATCAGCTGAGAGCGCTATCTATATAATTCTGTAAGTTATGTGTGTGTCACACACACACTATAATTGTTTTCTCTTTTTTTAAGCTAAGGGCACCACACTGCAACTTCCCTCCGGACAACTGGGATGAACTCACACCCCTGTTAAACAGTACATGAGTGGAACCTTCCAATCCCGGCCATTGCAGGAGTGTTAAATGCCATTTATCGTCTGACACTCCTGCAATGGTACAGCGAACACACCTATACAATGGTCAGCCTGATCACCCGATATCAGAAGAACAGGCCAACAATTGTATAGCTGTGTACCCTGCTCAATCTATACTCCCATGATCATTCCTCCCAACATCTTGAAACAGGGAGTTTGGACTTCTCGGTTGGGCGCTACTGAAAAGAGAGTGTGGCATCTGCAAAAGGGGCATGGCTTTGTGGAAATGCCGCGATCATGAGCCACACCCCCATTTTCCATCACTGTAGGGGCATGCCCAGCGCTCTATGAGCTGAAGGCATCCCCCAGACACTGTCTCCCGTGAATAGACATGGGTGGCGTGCACACAGCATCTATTCACCCGGTGACATTTTTAACATAGAGCAGCAAGTGACAGGGAGCCTCCCAACTGCAACACCCCCCCCCCCCTTCACACACACACACACACACACACACACACACCACCACCGTGGGACACTACGGCCTGCAGGTGTGAGGGACTGTCCCATAAAAATCAGAACAGTTGGGATGTATTCCATGGTACTTATCCCAGAATGCTCCAACAAGCTCCATAGACCTTTCACTTACCACAAAATAATCTAACTAACCCCAAAATGCAATGAGTTCTCTCAGACCCAACAGGAAATATACCAGGAACTTCCCCACGTTACTAAAACCTATTATTTACCTATACGGAGATTTCCCCACATATCACTCAAACCCCCCCATAGGCCACTCAGATTTTCACACGACACAGTCACTTCACTTATACCCCTTTTACACTCGCAGGAAAGTTCATTCCCGGGAATGTGACCCGGTATATTTGCCGGGACACATTCCCGGGAATGACCCTTTCACATTAGCGGGCTGACCCGGCATATTGCCGGGTCAGTGACGTCACCGCTGAGTCTCCCAGAGGCGGTGCTTGGAGATAATCTTCTCCAAGCACCGCCTCCTCCTATGAAGAGAACGGGTGCCGTGTCGCCTTGACCCGGTATACCCGTTTACACTGCCAGCTTCCCGGGATGGTCCCGGGTTCAACCCTGGTCGAGACCTGGGATGAAATCCCGGGATGCTCGTCCCGGGAAATTGTCCCTGTACCCATTCACACTGAGAAAAATCCTGGGATGATGCGCGTTCACGTGCAATATCCCGGGATTTTTCTGCGAGTGTAAAAGGGGTATTATTCTAACATGCCACTCAAATTTATTATGTCACATGATCCTTCCATTTACACCCCTCATGCCACTAAGACTTCACCACATGTTAATCAATCTCCACACTTACACACGCATACCACTCAGATTTTGCCCCATCTCACATTCATGTGTTATTTACTAATTCCCTAATTATCAGATCTTAGACCCAATAGTTAATAATTTCTTATTGACACTATTTGTGGCAATAAGAAGTTAAGTTCTGTTGGGATGTGCTAATTTGCACATGCTGGATGGGGGCTCTGAAAGAAGGTCGTACCTGTGTTGTGCAAAAGTAAAGTGATCAGATTAGCGATCACTTTAATTTCACAATCTGGCAGCCGCCATGCTACTGCGCATGTTCAGTACAGTCTGCTGCCTGTAGCCTATAGGCTACAATAGCTAACACATTTCGGAGCTTGGTAAATTTGGAAAGAAAGCAGTCCCCATAGGTTCCTGCGGGGGCTGCAGTGAAACCCAAGGATTGCAGCAGATCTCCAATTTCTGCTGCGGTGCCCATAGACACATTTATGGGATACTTATAAATTTTTTAAATTTCTTTACATTATTAAAGCAGCAGGAAAATACTCCTCACATGCCATTACAACACCCCACAAGTCACTCAAACCCCCACCTAACCTGACATGCCAGTTAAACTTCCTCACATCACTAAAACCCCCCACTTACCCCCATATGCAACTCAGACTTCTCCACATGTCACTCAGTCTCATCCACATGTTCGCACATGTCCACTGGTCATAGAAACATAGAATTTGTCGGCAGATAAGAACCACTTGGCCCATCTAGTCTGCCCATTATTATTATTTTTTTTAATATTATTTTTTAACACTAACCTTATTTGATCCTTATTTCTTTGTAAGGATATCCTTATGTCTATCCCATGCATGTTTAAATTGCTCTACTGTCTTAGCCTCTACCACCTCTGATGGGAGGCTATTCCACTTGTCCACTACCCTTTCTGTGAAATAATTTTTCCGCAAATTTCCCCTGAACCTCCCCCCCTCCAGTCTCAGTGCATGTCCTCGTGTCCTATTGCTTCTCTTCATTTGGAGAATGTTTCCCTCCTGGACTTTGTTAAAACCCTTCATATATTTGAAAGTTTCTATCATGTCCCCCCTTTCCCTTCTCTGCTCCAAACTATACATATTGAGATTTCTTAGTCTTTCTGGGTATGTTTTGTGATGTAGGCCATGCACCATTTTAGTTGCCCTCCTTTGTACAGTTTCTAATGTATTAATATCCTTTTGAAGGACTACTAACCTAAGAGTCCCTAATTAAATGATTAATTTATATTATTTAATCAATTCTTTATTCATCAGAGCATATACATTGCATATCACATGGTAGTACAAAAATACGTAGTTATGGTAGACTTACCATTGATAATTCTATTTCTCCCAAGTCCACAGTGTCCACACGATAAACATTGTGATATGAGGTAGTGTCAGCGGATTGGCACCAACGATCAAAGCTTTCAGCCTCCCAGAATGCAACGGGCCAGACCCATATATCCTTGCCTCCTGGCTCAGTTGTTTTCCAAAGCTCAACGCAGGAGCATCATAGAGAGCCCTAAGCAGGTGAAAAGAACACGTAGCCTTCTGTAAAAGAAGGAAGAGGTTAGTAGGTGATAGGATCCTCAAATCAGGTGCGTCATGGTGGGATCCCTGTGGATACTGTGGACTTCGGAGATATAGAGTTATCGATGGTAAATCTACCATAAATACGTATTTCTCCTGCAGGGTCAACAGGTTATCCACAGGATAAACATTAGGATGTCCCAAAGCAAATTTAGTGGTGGGGGCGCTCCTGATTGGACAGAAGAATCTTTCACCCAAATTCAGCGTCCTGAGTGGCACAGGTATCAAAGGCATAATGTCTAATGAATGTGTTAATGGAAGGCCATGTGGCTGCCTTACATATCTGTTCAACTGAAGCACCACGTTGTGCTGCCCATGACGGACCTACCTTACTAGTAGAGTGAGCAGAGACATTGGCCCTCATTTCGAGTTGATAGCTAGCTGCTTTCATTCGCAGCACAGCGATTAGGTCAAAAAGCGGCACTTCTGCGTATGCGGCGCAGTGCGCACACGCGACGTACTTTCACAAAAGCCGATGCAGTTTCACACAAGGTCTAGCGACGCTTTTCAGTCGCACTGCTGGCTGCAAAGTGATTGACAGGAAGTGAGTGTTTCTGGGTGGTAACTGGCCGTTTTCAGGGAGTGTATAAAAAAAACGCAGGAGTGGCTGGGGAAAAGTAGGCGTGGTTGGCCGAACGCAGGGCGTGTTTGTGACGTCAAAACAGGAACTAAACAGTCTGAAGTAATCGCTAGCTAGGAGTAAGTCTCAAGCTACTCTGAAACTGCACAATCTTTTTTTGTAGCAGTGCTGCGATCCTTTAGTTCGCACTTCTGCTAAGCTAAGATACACTCCCAGAGGGCGGCGGCTTAGCAGTTGCACTGCTGCTAAAAGCAGCTAGCGAGCGAACAACTCGGAATGAGGGCCATTAGCCGGAAAAGGGAGATCAGCTTGAAAATATGCTTCTGAAATTGTCATCCGAAGCCACCTCCTAGTGTCTGCTTGTCAGCAGGCCATCCTCTCTTGTGAAATCTGTAGAGAATGAAGAGAGTGTCTGTCTTTCTGATGCCACTGGTATGATCCACGTAGATCTTTAAGGCACAGACTACGTCCAATGATGCATCTCCAACAGAAAGGTCCAGCCCTTGGAAAGACGGAACTACAATTTCTTCGTTAAGGTGGAATTTAGACACCAACGTAGGAAGATAACCAGATTTGATTCTGAGAACCGGTCTATCTGGATAAAAATCAGAAAAGGAGGGCGACATAATAATGCCCCTAAATCTGAAACTCTTCTAGTGGAGGCAATAGCCAGTAGAAAGAGAACTTTAGCTGTCAGCCATTTCAGATCCACTTGCTTCAGTGGTTCAAATGGGGCAACTTGAAGCGCCCTTAAGACTAAACTTAAATCCCAAGGAACTGTAGGAGGAACAAAAGGAGGTTGGATGTGAAGCATTCCCTGGAAAAAAGTGCGAACATCCTGTAGGTTAGCAATTTTCTTTTGGAACCATACAGTCCGTGCTGACACCTGCACTCTCAAGGAAGCCACCCGTAGACCTTTGTCCATTCCTGCCTGACGGAATTCTAAGACTCTGGAAACTCTGAATGACCTAGGGTCAAATTTCCGGACACTGCACCACTGAATATAGGCTTGCCATATTCGGTGATAAATGCGAGCAGAGGATGGTTTCTTTGCTCTGAGCATTGTTTGAATTACCTGTTGTGAGAATCCTCTTGCTTTCAGGATGGAAGTCTCAAGAGCCACGCCGTCAAAGACAGTCGATCCTGGTGCTTGTAATAGCATGGACCCTGAGACAGTGGATCTGGACGTTGAGGGAGTAAAAACAGAGCATCCATCGACAGCCTCTGCAGATCTGTGTACCAATGTCTTCTGGGCCAAGCCAGAGCTATTAGTATCATGGCGCCCTTTCCTTGTTTTACCTTTCGCATCACCCTGGGCAACAGAGCGATCGGTGAAAACACATAAGCCATAAGTCCCATCTTACTGACAGGGAATCCACAAAGGTCGCTTTGGGATCCTTTGTTCTTGACCCGTATGTGAGAACCTTGTTGTTTTGACGGGACACCATGAGATCTATCTCCGGTAACCCCCACTTGTCTACCAGAGTCTGGAAGACCTCGTGGTGTAAAGCCCATTCGTTTGCATGAATGGCGTGTCCACTGAGAAAATCCGCTTCCCAGTTTAGGACTCCCAAAATGAACCCTGCGGACAAGGCTGGATGATGAAGTTCTGCCAACTTTAACGTGCGGCTTACCTCTTCCATTACTTTTTGGCTGCAAGTTCCTCCCTGATGATTGAGGTATGCTAATGCCGTTTCATTGCCTAAGCGAATATGAACTGGTTTCCCCTGAAGGATATCCTTTGCCTGAATAAGTGCCATATATATGGCCCGAAGTTCCAATATATTTATTGGCAGGCAACTTTCTTCCTTGGTCCACTGTCTTTGGAAGCAACTTCTTCCATACACTGCTCCCCAGCCCTGAAGACTGGCATCCGTTGTCAGAACTTCCCAATCTGATATCCAAAAAGGTCTCTCTTTGTACAGATGAGGTGTCTGTAGCCACTAGGCTAACGACCTCCGTACTTCCAGAGGAAGGACCATAGTCTGCGTTTTTATTGTCTGATGTAACCCATTCCATATGGAAAGGATAAGACCTTGTAGAGGCCTCGCGTGGAATTGAGCATACTCCACCATGTTGAATGTCGACACCATAGATCCCATCACATGCATTGCTGCGTGAATGGTTACCCTCTGACTGTGTAGCAGCTCCTGGATCCTAGACTGAATTTTGGATATTTTGTTCAGAGTTAAAATTACTCTCTGAAGACTCGAATCCAACACAGCCCCCAAATGAGTCATTCGTTGTGAAGGCACCAGGGACAACTTTGCCCTATTTATGAGTCGACCGTGTCTCTGTAAACAAGCTATTGTCTGTTGCAGATGACACTGAGGCAATTCCTGTGATTGTGCCAGGATTAATAAGTCGTCGAGGTATGGAAAAATCCTTATCCCCTGCTGACGGAGATAAGCTGTCATTACCACCCTAATTTTGGTGAACACTCTGGGAGCTGTGGTCAGTCCAAATGATAGAGCCTGAAATTTAAAATGTTGCTGGAGGATAGCAAACCTGAGATAGCGCTGATAGGACAGTGCTATAGGAACATGTAGGTAAGCATCCTGTATATTCAGGAATTTCATAAAATCCTCCGGCTCCATGGCCAAAATAATGGAACATAAAGTCTCCATACAAAAACGAGTCACCCAAATGTACTTGTTCAGTACCATGAGATTGAGTATAGGCCGGATCGACCCATTTGGCTTCTGGAGTAGAAACAGGTAGGAATAAAAACCCTTGTCCACGTTGCGCAGGAGGAACTGGATTTATTACTCCTGACTGAAGCAACTTCTGAATTGTCTCTTGCAAAGCCATGGCCTTCATTTCCACTGAAGATGGGCTGGTACAAAAAAACCTTTGAGGAGCGTGTTTCTTGAAAGCAAACGCATAACCGTGATATACCGATTCTTGCACCCAGTCATCTATGGTGGACTGCTGCCAGATCTGTGCAAAATAAAGAAGTCAGCCTCCCACCCTAGGGTCCCCTAGGTGGAGGCCCGGACCTTCAGGCTGATAACTTATCTTCTGGCTTGGAAGCCGGCCCTCTGGTAGGTCAACACTTTGTAGTCTTACCAGACTTGTCAGATTGAGACTGTTTGCCATACCACTTTCCTTTTCCTTGAGTCTGAAAGGGCCGAAAAGCAAGAAATCTAGGCTTGGATTTGTGTGTGAAAGGAAACTTCACTTTCTTGGAGTCTGCTTCTGACTCCAAATACTGTTTAATTTTTTACCAAAAAGAATATCTCCAGTAAAAGGCAAAGACTCCAGAACCTTATTGGATTCTGAGTCAGCTTTCCATGTACGTATCCAAACTGCTCTGTGAGCTGCTACTGCTGAGGCTGATGCTTGAGAAGCAATTGTACCCATATCCAAAGCTGCTTCTTCCATAAAAATAGCCGCCTGTTTAATATGTGCAATATGGGATTTTTGCTCTCTAGATGCCAATGAAAGATCATCCTCCAATGCATCAGCCCAGGCTGCCACTGTATTTGCCTCCAGGTTGAAGCCATGGCTGGTCTTACGACTGCCCCAGACAAGGAAAAAATGGTTTTCAAAAGCATCTATTTTCCTATCTGTGACATCATTTAAGCCTGTTGAAGGCAAAGGTAATGTAGACTTTTGTACCAATTGAATGACAAGCGTATCTACTTTGGGAGCCACCTCCCTTTTTAAACAGTCCCCAGCTGGAAGAGGATATAGTGAATTCCATTTCTTTGGAATTCTAAACTTCTTACTGGGCGTTACCCAAGCCTCTTGCATAATTTCCTGTTTTGACCCAGGAAATTCAGTCCTGACTGTTTTGGGACGTTTAAACACAGGTGCCTTAGATTTAAAAAAAAGGCTCTGCTGCTTCCTCTAAGGATAGAATGGCTTTCATAGCACTAATTAGCACAGGTGTGTCCACTGAGCTGAGACCTTCATCCTCGTCGCTGTATGCAGACCTGGAGTGTGATGAGTCCTCATCCTCCGATAAGTCCCCATCTGAAACATGTGTAGACTGTGAAGATGTTATTTCATGTCTATGTGATTTACTTTCCACTGGCCTTTCAGCCTGTTTTTGTTGAAAGGCTGCAGATTCCTGGACTGGATGTGATAAACCCCAGGGGGAATGTTGCATGTAAGGGTTAATTGGATAATCTATCCTTGGTACAGAAGTTGGCATTATCCGCTCAGCTATACTGGATGTCTATGCAAAAGTAGCTCATGGGGGTTCAACTTGAACCTGTGCCTGCCTTGGATTATTCAGGAGGCTTTGATGAAAGCTAAAACAGTTTGCACATAATCCATTTTGAACCAGAGAGGTTAACCCAGTTTTGCAAGACAAACATGAAATCCATGTTGGTGCTGCTGTGGAGAGTGTATCCTCTTCACCCTTGCCTCTCTTAAACATTATAAATAAATTACACACCTGTAGTGTTACTACACAATTTGTGATTGAAATCACTTAAACCTTGTTAAAGTGACATACAATCTGATCCCTCCCTGCTTTGTACCAGCATTGAGGATCGGAATACACAAAAACTGACAGAAATAGTAGTCAGCAATCACACTAACAATCAGTCACAGGTTATACATTAGTATAACAAGCAATGGGGGGTAATTCCAAGTTGATCGCAGCAGGAAATTTTTTAGCAGTTGGGCAAAACCATGTGCACTGCAGGGGGGGCAGATATAACATGTGCAGAGTTATATTTGGGTGGGTTATTTTGTTTCTGTGCAGGGTAAATACTGGCTGCTTTATTTTTACACTGCAATTTAGATTGCAGATTGAACTCACCACACCCAAATCTATCTCTCTCTGCACATGTTATATCTGCCTCCCCTGCAGTGCACATGGTTTTGCCCAACTGCTAACAAAGTTCCTGCTGCGATCAACTCAGAATTACCCCCAATATGAGCACATATTCAACTACAGATACATTTCAAGTATGTAGGAGAAACATATTACTGCATTACCTGAAATAGGACTTTTAAACATATTCAGTTGCACAGCAAAAGAAACAGCAGCAATAGTTTACAGACTCATATGCATCAGGCACTTATCCAACTACTCATACCCAATTGTAGGTAGAGACTTAGTGCTGTATCACCCGGCTCAGGAGAGTGGGATACAGGGAGACTTCACCCCACTTCCAGGATTGATCAATACGTTAGTGAACGCTGAGTGGATCCAGACGCTAATAGTGTACACAAATGCCCAGTGAACCTACAGTGAACACAGACGCCCAAGTGAACACCGACGCGCCAGTCACACAGCCGCCTATGCTGCGACTGGGTCCTTTTTAGATACACAGCATCTCAGCCGGAAGCAGGAAATCAGTTCATGGTGGGAAACTCAGAGGAAACTGGTCATGAACCGGGGGGAGGGGAGACCAAGGGAGCGTCTTACTCCCCACTGCTGACATTAACCCCAGGGATCACGGCCTCACACTTATCCCTGGAGCCTATGATCCCTGAGACCTAGCGCTGGTGCGCCCGAGGTGGCAGCCGCATCAGCTACTGTTCGGTAGTCTCCTCCTCAAAACAGTGCAGCTGTGTCTTGCGTCTCCCCTCTAAGCGGAACTGACTCCTTACCTTCTTCCCGTGCCCGTCCTAACAGCACTTTACACGTGGGTAAGAGTTGTCGCGACCCGGCGGAGAGTTGTTGGAGTGACTGTTTCTAAGGTGCGTGTAAGACGCTTTTTAGAAAACTTGCTAAAAAAAATGTAAGACTATAAAAATAAATTAAATGACAAGCTTATAGCTGCCAAAATCAGCAGCCCAAAGATCGTGGTCCGGCTCCTGCCGCACCAACAAAAAAATGGAATTGCCTTAGCCAGGAGGTGGAGATATAGGGGACTGGCCCGTTGCTTTCTAGGAGGCCGAAAGCTTTGATCGTTGGTGCCAATCCACTGACGTTACCTCATATCCCAATGTTTATCCTGTGGATAACCTGTGGATCCTGCAGGAGAAAATCTAAGTATAATATATATATAATATAATATAACCAAATGATCCCTGCACTCTCACACAGCTCTGCCAACCACTGGGGTGCCAATCAGAGTCCGACCCACTCAAAGGTGGGACCCATAGTACAATACAGGATGAACCACGAAAGTGGAACAGATAGCACTCACCAGATTCCAAAAAGAGTTTCAGCAAAAAGAACATTTAATATTAATGGTAATCTCACAATTCAGAGGTAATGTCCATATCCATCCGACGTTTCGGTCCAAACCAGGACCTTTGTCAAGGATTCACAGCATAGTCAATACAATCAGCATCACAGCAAAAAGTCAGCATACTAGGTGTACTGGAGTCTGGAGATGTTGCCTCACCGGCCCCTGTTAAATAGCCAGTATAATGGGCGTGTTTGGCGCCAAAATTCCACTCCCACTGCCATAGGGAATGGGGTGGAACGCATGCGTTTGGTTTGGACCGAAACGTCGGATGGATATGGACATTACCTCTGAATTGTGAGATTACCATTAATATTAAATATTCTTTTTGCTGAAACTCTTTTTGGAATCTGGTGAGTGCTATCTGTTCCACTTTCGTGGTTCATCCTGTATTATAATATAATATATGTATATAAATGCGAGAAAGCCCTCACTCACTCATCACTAATTCTTTTGCTTCCCAATATTTTTGGAAGCTGAAATTTAACATAGGTAATCTTCAGGTGGGAAATAGGAAAAATACATAATTAGATTTTTAATAAACCTCTCCTAAGGGGACGAAAAGGGGGTTGACAAAATAATGTCATTACCGATGTGTGGCTTGCGTTGCGTGAACGAACAATAACTCCAAAACGGACAATCAGATCAAAATTTGGATTGTGCCTCCACTGTGTAGAATTGAATAAACTACAAAAATGGTCCTGTCACTTTTTACCGTATCTCTCACTGGGTGTAGTACGGCTGACCAGCTTACCGACGCCGGGATCCCGGCAGCATACCGACGCCGGGATACCAGCGGGGAGGGGCGAGTGCAGCTCGCCCCTCGCTGCGGGCTCCATTTCGAGGAAAGGCATTAACAAACAAGGCGAGCATTATACCAGCTCACGCCATAAACATGCCGAATAACATGGCATTCAACTGAACACATGCCAACGGACATGAACAAAATTCAGCAACAAGCTGAAGAAACCATAACACAACCTGTGTGTAACCAGAACTAAACTGCAAATACAGTACGCACTGGGACGGGTGCCCAACATCCTCTACGGACTCATATTAAAATCCGATTTTCTATTTCGTCCTAAAGGATGTTGGGGACCATGGGGTTTATACCAAAGCTCTATAGCGGGCGGGAGAGTGCGGATGACTCTGCAGCACCGATTGACCAAACTTAAGGTCCTCATCGGCCAAGGTATCAAACTTGTAGAATTTAGCAAACGTGTTTGACCCCGACCAAGTAGCAGCTCGGCAAAGTTGCAATGCCGAGACACCCCGGGCAGCCGCCCAGGACGAGCCCACCTTCCTAGTGGAATGGACCTTCACCGATTTCGGCAACGGCAAACCAGCCGTGGAATGAGCCTGTTGAATCGTTTGACATATCCAGCGGGCAATGGTCTGCTTGGAAGCAGGACACCCAATCTTATTGGGAGCATACAGGACAAACAGAGACTCTGTTTTCCTAACTGGAGCCGTTCTGGTGACATAAATTTTCAAAGCTCTGACCACATCTAGAGACTTTTCCTCAGTTAAAGCGCCAGTAGCCACTGGCACCACAATAGGTTGGTTAATATGAAAAGAGGAAACCACCTTCGGCAGAAATTGTTGCCGAGTTCTTAACTCTGCTCTATCTTCATGGAAGATCAAATAAGGGCTCTTGTGAGACAAGGCCGCTAACTCAGACACCCGCCTTGCGGATGCCAATGCCAACAAAATGACAACCTTCCAAGTGAGGAATTTCAATTCCACTTTACGTAAAGGTTCAAACCAATGTGATTGAAGGAATGTCAATACCACATTAAGGTCCCAAGGTGCCACAGGGGGCACAAAGGGAGGTTGTATGTGCAGGACCCCTTTTACAAAGGTCTGCACCTCCGGAAGTGAGGCCAATTGTTTCTGAAAGAAAATTGACAAGGCAGAAATCTGCACCTTAATGGAGCCTAATTTAAGGCCCGCATCCACTCCATTTTGTAGAAAATGGAGAAACCGTCCAAGGTCAAACTTCTCCACAGGAGCTTTCTTGGACTCGCACCAGGAAACATATTTCCTCCAAATACGGTGATTGTGCTTTGACGTCACACCCTTCCTAGCAAGAATAAGGGTAGGGATGACTTCCCTGGGAATACCCTTTCGGCCTAAAATCTGGCGTTCAACCGCCATGCCGTCAAACGTAGCCGTTGTAAGTCCTGATAGACAAACGGCCCCTGTTGTAGCAGATCCTCGCGAAGAGGAAGAGGCCAGGGATCTTCGACCAGTAACGCCTGAAGATCCGGGTACCAAATTCTCCTTGGCCAGTCTGGAACTACAAGGAGCGCTGGAATCTTTGTTTTTCTTAGACTTCTAAGAACCTTTGGGACGAGAGGAAGCGGAGGGAAAATGTACACCGACGGAAACACCCAAGGTGACGTCAGTGCATCCACTGCCGCCGCCTGAGGGTTCCTGGACCTGGAACAATACTTCAGAAGTTTTCTGTTGAGGCGAGACGCCATCATGTCTATGTGGGGAACCCCCCAAAGACTTGTCAGTAGTGTGAAGACCTCTTGATGGAGGCTCCACTCTCCTGGATGTAGATCGTGTCTGCTGAGGAAGTCTGCTTCCCAGTTGTCCATCCCCGGAAGGAATATTGCTGACAGAGCGCTTGTATGTGTCTCTGCCCAGCGGAGAATCTTTGTGGCCTCTGCCATGGCTGTCCTGCTCTTTGTGCCGCCTTGGCGGTTTATGTATGCTACTGCTGTCACATTGTCCGATGCTCCCCTTGCAGAAGGCCGTTGTAAATGGCCCTTAGCTCCAGAACGTTTATGTGAAGATGAGTCTCTGGACCTGACCATCCTTGGAAGGTCACCCCTTGTGTGACTGCTCCCCAACCTCGGAGACTTGCATCCATGGTCACTAGGATCCAGTCCTGGATCCCGAACCTGCGTCCCTCTAAGAGGTGAGAGCTGTGGAGCTACCACAGGAGTGAGATTCTGGTGTTGGGAGATAGAATTATTCTCCGGTGCATATGAAGGTGGGATCCGCACCACTTGTCCAACAGGTCCCACTGAAACACTCTGGCATGGAACCTCCCAAACTGGAGGGCTTCGTATGCCGCTACCATCTTCCCCAGCAACCGAATGCATTGATGAATGGAGACTGTTGTTGGTTTCAGAATGAGTTTTACCAAACTCTGAATTTCCAGAGCTTTCTCCATAGGGAGGAACACTCTCTGCTGGACTGTGTCCAGAATCATACCTAAAAACGCCAACCGGGTTGTTGGGATTAACTGTGATTTTGGCAAGTTTAAGAGCCAGCCGTGCTGTTGCAGAATCGATAGGGACAGTGCAATGTCCTGTACCAACTTGTCTTTGGATCTCGCCTTTATCAGGAGATCATCCAAGTATGGGATCACTAGGATGCTATCCCTATCAAGATTATCCAAATCAGAAGACAAACTTTCAGCACATTTTTCAATAGCGCTACTTACCCACGATGACGCAATAAGAGGCCTAAGCTGCGTCCCCGTGGTTGTAAAAATAGCTTTCAAAGTAGCCTCCTGCTTACGATCAGCCGGCTCCTTAAGGGTCGTCGACTGAGCCACAGGGAGGGCTACCTGTTTAGACAAGCGCGCTAGGGCCTTGTCAACTGTGGGTGGTGTTTCCCACTTTTCCCTATCAGCCGCGGGAAAGGGGTACGCCACCTTGATCCGGTTAGGAATTAGAAATTTTTTATCAGGGTTGTTCCAAATGCCAAAGAGGTAATTTAGTTCAAAACATGGAGGAAAAGCAACTGAGCGTCTCTTTTCCTTGTAAATAAGGACCCTCGTTTCAGGTGTAATAGGGTCCTCATCAATATGTAATATGTCTTTAACAGCTACAATCATATACTAGATACTCTTAGCTAATTTAGGATCTAATCTGGAATCAGCATAGCCGACATCAGCCTCAGAGTCTGTGTCGGTATCTGCGTCAACTAATTGGTCAACACCACGTTTGAGCGACCAAGGAGGGCCCTGGACCTGCAATAAAGCGTCCTCCATTGATCTCTTCCACACCTGGATTTGAGATTCAGACTGATCAAACTTTTGATTTAAAAGAGTGACATTAGCATTTAAAGCATTCAAAGTAGATAACCAGTC